>NW_028190383.1:0-11245 GCF_048542155.1 Nylanderia fulva | reverse complement strand
GTACTACGGGTTTCCCCAAACACATACGATTTTTTTCAGGAACATTTGCATCCTTTCGCTGGTTCTAAATTTAGTTCAACACATTGAACTAATTCCATGTCTAAAATCACAGGCACTGTACGTCCCAATTTTCCACGAATTAAGAATCTTACGTATTTATCAGCAATTTACAAGTTATATGGGGTAAATTTTTTTTGCTCTATACCATTATTAATTTAATTACAAAGCACAAATAAAATTTTAAAAAATAATAGTAATAATTTTTTCTCTGTAATTTTGTGCCCAATATTTTTAAAATCTAAAAGAGTTTTTTCGTTTACCTTCGCGAGTAATAAAATCGTCAATAGTAACCCCTTTTTTCCCCCTTGTCTGATTTTTTCTTCTAATTAAATAGATATATTAAGAATGCAGAAAAGTTTAAAAAGGAATACAATAATTAATATATTTATACAAAATTAATATATAAAAAGTACTTGTGGCATATATATAATAAGATAAATAGTGTATATACCTGAATCACTATTATTAGATTGCTGTTGCTCATTTTCACCTAATGCTGTTTCAAGAAATTTTGTCATACGAACTATCTCTACAGCTGCTATTGACTGTCGATAATGGCGTTTATGAATTTTTTCGTGATGTCCCATAAAGTTCGCCAAATCATCCACTTCATTGTCAGATAAATTTAACGTAATGCATGTTGTAGCAATATGTTTACGTAATTTAGTACGTTTTAAAGAATGTGGTATTTGTGTATCACATTTTTTAGAAGAATATCGCATAAGGATACACGCTCTTAAATATTTGAAATGGCGTTTGGTACTACTAGGTATGCCAAACACATACGGATTTTTTCAGGAACATTTGCATCCTTTCGCTGGTTCTAAATTAGTTCAACACATTGAACTAATTCCATGTCTAAAATCACAGGCACTGTACGTCCCAATTTTCCACGAATTAAGAATCTTACGTATTTATCAGCAATTATACTAAAGTTATATGTGGGTAATTATTTTGCATCATATACCATATATATAATTTAATTACACGCACAAATAAAATTTATAAATAAATAATAGTAATAATAATTTTTAGCTGCTGTAATTTTGTGCCTAATGATTTGTATAAATCTAAATGAGTTTTTTTCGTTATACCTTCGCGAGTAATAAAATCGTCAATAGTAACCCGTTCTATTTCTCCTGCTCTTCTTCTATTAAAAACTTGCATTGATGTAAGTGTAACTTTTGCAAGTTCTAGCCATGTTTCGTATTTAAATTTCTCCTGAAGTTTTGCATACAATGATTTTCTTTTGTTATTTAGATATGAGTGTAATTTTTTATATCTTCCATAGATGGAAGCATAACTTTTTTCTGTCTTTTATTTGTGTCATATTTTCTTCTACTGTTTTGTTATTGATATACCATAATCTTAATGTAATAATAAATAACCAGAAATTAACGCGTTGATGCAAGAATTTAACTGAAAAGAAATTAAAAAGCAGTGCTGAGTAAAAACTTTAGATTTTTACGACTTAAGTTGATATTAACCTGTTAAAAATCGAATAAAAAGTTACGTGCTGTTGTGCTCAATATTAACAATATTATTGCAATGAAAACATTTTATATTATTTAAATAAATATAGAATAGTGATACTATTTTGTGCAATTGTACAATTACATTACTTATATTATATATACATTATTTATATTATATATACATTATATATTTTTTGTTTGATTTTTAACAGGTTAATATTAATATAAGTCGTAAAATTCAAATTTTTTAATAAGCACCGCTTTTTCATTTACTTTTCAGTTAGGGAAAGCATGCTATGCGAACAAACTTATGATTTGGCGGGACAGGCACTTTCCATATTTATTAGCAGCATTGCATAAAATGTTTAATATATATAAAATTTCGGTTTACATTTAATGAAAATTGTTTCGTTTAGTTTGTACGCGATTGCATCACATTAAATGAAAAATGTCATGATATATATTATTTTTTTTGTAATTATCATAAATATCATGTGAATATAAAACACAAGAGAAGACACGTAAAATGTCTAGTTAGGAATCGTAAATAAACATGTATTATACGTACGTAATATATATATCATGACATTTTTTATTTAATGTGATGCAATCGCGTACAAACTAAACGAAACGATTTTCATTAAATGTAAACCGAAATTTTATATATATTAAACATTTTATGCAATGCTGCTAATAAATATGGAAGGTGCCTGTTTCGCCAATAAGTTTGTTCGCATAGCATGCTTTCCCCAACTGAAAAGTAAATGAAAAAGCGGTGCTGTATAAAAAATTTGGATTTTTATGACTTATATTAATATTAACCTGTTAAAAATCAAACAAAAATATGTATATAATGTATTATATATAATATAAATAATGTATATATAATAAATAATGTATATATAATGTAAATAATGTATATATAATGTAAATAATGTATATATATGTAAATAGCGTATATATATTGTAAATATTGTAAATAATGTATTCTACTGTTCTGTTTATAGATATACCATAATCTTCTTGTACTAATTTTAAAGTTTTCTGTAGCATTTTGCATTTCTATATCATTAGCTTTATGCATTCTGTTATTAGCAAATTACCAATTTGTTTTAAATATGTCCCAATATTTAACGCAACTGATGGTGCACCTTATTTTTTATTAATAACATCAAAATAAGCTACTTTATTTACTGCTTTAAGACAATCATCATATATGTAAGGATTATATATATCAGATACTCTGTTATGTTAGAGTTATATTCTTTCACTGCGATAAGAAACCTTCCTAATAATCGAAGTTTAGCACGTATCATATCTTGTTGGTGTTGATGATTGTATTTGATACATAATTTGTTCGCAAATGTTATTAATAATTTATCGTATTTAATACTTTGTGTAACATCATCTTTCCTCAAAACTGGGAATAAAAATTTTCTTACTATCTCACTTGCACATTCATGGATTCTGCCCATCACAGCACGTCCTATAACTTGTACATTTCTGCCCTTGGATTTTCCTACACATTCTTTAAAATGATGCCTGATATTATTTTTAGTGAACCATCCTTTACACTTTGCGCAACTTATTAAATCTTGTACTGTTTTGCAACTATTTTGGCAGGCCTTCGACAAACAATTAATTCTCTCGTATTTAAGGAAGGATCCGTATTGTGTATGAAATTCCCTTTCTGTCTAATAGACTCTATAATTTGTTTTCTTTCTAAGTTACCTGCAATGAGAATATTAAATAATGTATATGTAATGTAAATAATGTATATATAATGTAAATATATTAAAAAAATTATAACATATTAATAGATATTAAAAAAATATTATATTATTAATATTTATAAAAAATATATTATAAACTTAAATAATTATACAGAATTGAAAAATATGATCACCTTTTGGTAATAATACAAGTTTCTTTACTTCAGGTTTTAATTTATGCACATTTTCTAAATGACGTGCAATTTTACTCTGAAACTTTTTGCAATAGTAAATCAATAGTTCATAAAATTAATATTAATATCAGTATTTACATGACAGTTATTATCATCATCACATGAAAGTATCACATTATTATCAAACTCATAGTTATTCTTAGAATTATTAGCATTAATGTTATTATTATTGCACAAAAGTGATATATCGATATTAGGATCATTATCATTCGTAGAGATGTCCCCAAAACTGCCATTGTATGATAATGTAGCAGTTTTGAAGTCTTTTGATAAATCATAGTTAATGTCCTAAAGAATAATATTAAGACAATTAAATGATCGAAATTAATGTCTGGCAATCTAACAACTTTCATTTTCACTAACAACTTTATAATCTCTACCAAATAGACTCAGTTCCGAAATAAGCTAAGTTACGCAATTGGCTATTACAGAGATATGTAACAAATATATAACAACTACAGAAGAGAAATTTCTTAAGAATAAAATTTAATTATTTAAGTACTATTTTTTTTCTGTTACGCTTATTGTTTTGTGTTTTAAACACAGACCTTGTGAATATTTTTGGGTCCCAAACTCCCTGTTGTATTATATGGGGCAGTTTCCAAAATTTTTATTACTTTCAAAGATTTAATATTAATAATTATCTTTGCAATGATTTTTGAAATAAATAAATTATTATTATTTTTTAAAAAAATTACGATTTTCTATTGTATAACAATAAATATCAAAAATATTTTTTCCGGTCGGGATTTATTAAAAGTTTATCTAAAAAAGGGTATTTTTCGGACATTGCTTTTGCCTTTGTGGTTTATCGCAAATTTTTTTTAAAAAAAAAATTTATTATTTCTTCCTAAATTTTCTTTAATGAAAATGGTTCTATATTTTTTTATAGCAAAATTAAAAAAAAAAAAAATCCGGGAAAATCCCCCTCATATATTTAAAGGCCAAGAAAAAACGCATATAAAATAAAAAAAATATATATAGGTTAAAATTAATCCTCTAAAAGAAAAAAAAATCGGGGGTAAAAAATTCCCCCAAACGGGGCCCTGGCCTTATTATATATTATATATAATATATTTTTATTCATTTTATTTAAATAACATGAAAAATTATGTAATTTAATTTAAAAAGGGAAGTATTAAAATTGAAATTTTATATTTTTTAAAAATTTTTAGAAAATGATATATATAAAAAAAAATTATTTATCTCTAAAAAATTATTTAAATTTAATTTTTTTTGCGCCCATATGGGGTCCCAAAAATAGCATGCGCCATTGTTCGGCTTTTAATGGGGGTTTTGTCAAAAAACCCTAAACGGGGGGGAAATTACACCTTTAAATTTGGCTATAGAAAGAGTAAGGGCCAAAAAAAAATTCAGGGGAAGTTTTGATAAAAAAAGAGACAATTTTAGAACAAAGGAAATTAGGGAAAAATAAGTAAAAACCCAAAAAAGGGGAGAGAGGAGCGCCGCGAACCGATTCCAAAAAGAAAAAGGAAGGGTTTCCCGAAAGGAAAGCGCAAGCGAACAACTTTTCGGCCAAAGGGAAAAGAATGTTGGTTTTTGGGGGAAATCGGACTTTTGCTTTTTTCAATGTTCGAGGCGAAAAAAACTAGAGGTATTTGTTTTTTTGGGGAAAATTCAACTCTTACAAAAAACGCCCCGACGTCCGATTTTGGATCTCAGTGATTGTGTGTTAAAGGATTTAAGAAGATTCTTATTGTATTTGGTAATTTAAATAAAAAGGGGGTGTCTTTTTAAAATAGATCGGTCTGATGTTTCCATTTTAAATAGCAATTAGGGGGAGAAATCTTGAAAAGTTTCAGTAAATGATATAAATTTTAAAAATATCCGAGGGGAAAAAAAATTTTTAAATTAAATTTTTTGAAAAAACAAAAATTGAAATGAAATTTTTGGGTTGAAATTCCGTTTTATTGCTGAAATTAATGAAAAGTTTTTGGGAAGGGATTTTTTTAAAATGATTTTTTTGGAAAACGTTTTGAAAAATTTTTTAAAAAATCCATTTTTGCGATAAAGTTTTAAATTTTCAAGAATAGAGAATTTTTTCCCAAAAAGGGAAATCCCGTCTATTTTAAAAAGAACTTTTCAAAAAAAGTCGATTCATTTGCAGAAAAAACAAAAAGAACCTTTGTAAATTTCTAAAAAATTTCAAGATCTATTCCCCGGTAATTTTTTTGCTGGGAATTGAATATTTTAAAAACATGTCATAATGTAAAAACCTTCCCATAAAACAGGTCCCCCCCCCGGTAGGTTTTTCCTTTTCAGATGAGGGATGAGGTTATAAAAAAGGGAAGAGATAAAAATAAAAGGGAATATAAAGAATCTCAAACCCTTTGGGTTTTTCCCCGGCTTTTGGTCAAAAAAAAGAGGGAAACACTGAATTCTTTTTTGATTCCCCGGAAACTTAAACACATCCGGAAAAAGTTTCCTACCCTTTTCCCTCGAATGACGATTTTTTGGTACTATAGAAATTGGTTTTCACGCTTGTTTTTAAAAAAGGGGGTAAGGGCAGATAAAGATTCGTCCTTCAACAAAGAAAAGAAAATTTTTCTATGGGAAAGGGGCTTTGGAAATTTCGATCAGCCCTTGGGTTTGTTAAGCTCCCGCGACTTTCAGAATTAGGAAAAGGTTTTAAAAGGGGTTTTTGTTTTCAAAAAAAGTGTCTTTTTTTTTGACGTTATCCTTTTTGGAAAAATTCTGTTGAATGTTTTCAAATTTTAAAAAGAAATTCTTGCGACAGGAAGAAAATTTTAAATTAACCCAAAAAAAATTTTGTTTTTTCAAAAACGTAAAATATCTGGACATGAAATTCCCGAACAGGCATTACCACCGACCCAAAAAAAAATAACTCTAAAAAAGGGGGGCATACCACATCTAAAAACAATTTTCTAGTTTCTTGGGATTTTGCTGATTTAGAATTTTGTTAGAGGGTTTTCTTAAATAGCTAAACCTTTTTTTTGCTCTAACGGGAAATAAAATTAAATTTTTTTGGAACACTGTGATAGTGCTTTTAAAAAATTTAAAAATTAATGTTATCTTCCCCCCAGTGTTTTTTTTCCTAAAAAAGAAATCAATTTATTTTGGATACTGACGCTTCAAATTTGGGAAATTTGGGTGCATGGTATCACAAAAACGGATGGAAAAGGGAAAAAGGTTTTCGCATATTTTGTCGAGTTTTAGCAAAAATGAGCGGAATTATTGTGTTTTTTTCGCGAATTTAGCAATTATAGTGCTATTAAATGTTTTTTGACATTTTTTTTGGGCAAAAATTTTTTGATTCGTTGATTTATGTTTCCAAAATGGTTATTTTTTAAAAATTTGGAAGGGGAACTAGCTCTTTTGGTTGGAAAAACTTCCAAAAATCGCTTTGAGTACAACACCGGAAAGGAGAATCCACAAGAAAGCCGATGGGGTTTTCCCAAAACTATGTGAGACCTATGGGGGTTTGGGAAATTGGCCAAAGGGCGAGTAAAAAGGGACGTTGAAAACGAAAAATGGTTTTACATTTTTCCAAAAAAAGATCGGGGGAATGGCTAAAGACAAAAGAAATCCTGACATTGCCCTTTTATTCGGGGGAAAAATAAAGAAACCCCATTTTCGTTCTGAATTGTGACTCGTGACATTTTTTTTGCTCAAAATTTTTTGGACTTTTGGGATGCATTAATTTTTTCAGAATGGAGTCCTTTTCAAGAAGGGGAACCCCGAAATTTTAATCTAGTTTTTTTTTTTCAATTTTTTGTTCCCGAAAGCAGTTAAACAAATCCTTTAGGGAAAAACATATTCCCGTTCGGAGGGCATTTTGGTGAAACAAAAACCCTTGAAAAGGTACGAAAACGCTTTTTTTTTGGGCGATTTCAAGCAAGACATTTAAAATTGGTCAGATCTTTCAAGGGGGCTTTTTCAAGAAAGGCCCCCAGGGAAAAGGGAAATCTCCTATGCAGATCTTAAAAGTCGGAATCCTTTTTAAAGAATCAAAAGGATACCCAGGTCCACTTCCAATAACTTTTTTTGGAAAAAGATATTTTAATTTTCACGAATTGCTTCACCAAAAGGGGAGACTTTCCCCCAAGAAAATTTGAGCAAAGACAGGGCAGAAAATTTTTTTAAGTTTTTTTTCAAGAATGGGGTATTTTTTAGAAGTACATACCCTCAAAGGGAAGAATTTTTGAAACGAAAATGTTTTGTGAAATAAGGGGAAATTCTCGGAAAAAGAAAAAAGCGAACTACTCGTTGCTCCTCATCTGATGGTCAGGTGACGCAACTCAAAAAATAATCAATTATCTAGCGAAGTTTTTCCAAAACAAAAAAATTGGGATCGGTGGATTCCCATGTTTTTTCACTACAATCTTTAAAACACGAAACCACTGGAAGACCTTTTGGTAATTTCGCTCGAATCTAAGACTTCCTGGTCTATTGCAGGAAATGTTCCTAGGTTGAAAAAAAAAGCCGTCTTTTATAAAAAATTTTTTTAAACTTCAAAAAAAAAGTTAAGTGATATCCATTCCGAAATTTAAAACAAATAATATTAGATCTTTAGGGTAAAGATTTGGGACGATAAGGGGTTAGACAATTCTTTTTCAAGAGGGGAGAGAGTCGGTTTTTTTAACCCCCGAAAATTAAAATAGGCTCCCAAGTTTAAAAGTAAATTGGGAAGGGGCCCTTTTTCTATTGTAAGAAATTTAACGATGTGGGGTACTGCTTCAGAACCCCAACATCGGAGAAAATATGAGAAAATAGATTAGCTCCATTTTTTGATAGAAATATTTTTGGTTTAGAAAAAAAAAAATCAAAAAAAAGTTGTAGGGAAATTGGGGAGTTGTGTTTTTGTGTATTTTGTAAGGGATTTTTTAATTTGGGGAATTTTTCTGCGTAAGGGAAAGTTTTTTTTTTTTCTTGGAAATTTTTAAGAGAGCTTTCCTGAGTTTTTGTTACAAAGAACTCTGGAAGTTCCTGCGACCATTCTCTCGAGGGCAACGGCTCCTTTAATTGAGAAGCCGCTCATCTTCAAAGATTGGTCATTTGGTTCTCACGTTGAAAACTTCCCTCTCGTGGTTTTTTTTCCGTGGGTTTTCCCCCGAACTGAGGGGAAAAGCCGGGGGCAGAGCTTTGGGTGTTCACGAGGAACGTTGGGGGCCCCGGGAAGATATTCCCCCCTTTGTTTGAAGACTGGACCTTTCGTTTTTCCTTCCGGGGGACGGCGGTAAGTAAACCGCGAAACAGCAGGGATATTCCACAAAATCGACTGTTTGGGAAAATCTGGCCAATTTTTCTTCAAAAACAGTTCGAGTACGGGAGGAGGAGGGGGGGAAGCTCGGGAACCTGTCACCTAAGGGGGCAGGATTCGTCCCGGACAGTGTAACCGAAAGGAGAGGGGCCAGGCGTTTCGTTCGGGAACCTTTCAGAGCAAGGGGAGCGGAGTATCGTTTTGGTTTTCCCCAATAGCGCGTCAGAGTCCGGGGCTTCAAACTCCTGGAATTGTCGGACGACATTTTGAAGAAGGGGGGGGAGGTTTTTGCCCCCGTGTTAAGCCCCTGGACTACCTTTGTTCGGTGTACTTTGCGGGATCAACCTTTTCCCTTTCCGGGGGATCGTCGCAAGGGGTTTTGTTAAAAAACAAAGGGTTTTTCTTTGTTTTCGGGGGACATGACGATTTTGGGGTTAGCGGTCGTATGTCGGCGTTTTCCGAGACCCCGGGGCCTTTTTTGCATTCGAAGACTATTTATTATATTTCATTGGGGTTCGTTATTGGTTCCTCAATTAAAATTCATTTCCATTACGCGGTGTCTTATTTTGCCGCGATGAGAGTGACTGTGTGTGAGTGATGACGAGAGGCGCCCAGGACGCAACAATATTTTAAAATATATTCAAAAGGTAATATAAGGCACAAGTTAAATTTGGGGTTAAAAAAATTTAAAGTTAAAATTTTATTTAATTAAAAAATAAAAAAAAAATAAAGTAAAAAAATGTAAGTAAAAAAACTTAGCGCGTTTTTGAGGTTTTTTTAACAATAGTAATAAAAAAAAAATTAATCAAGAAGACTAATTTTTTTACTGCTACCTTTTTAAAAGAAATCTATAAAATATTACTGGCCATTTCGAAAAACAGGGGCGCGAACAATCGATATACAGTTGAAATATTTAAAAATGTAACAGCAATAATTGTCATATAAAAGATTCAACGATTGGGCCAAGTGAAAGGGCTAAGTGAAAAATTTTAAAAAAGAATTTTTAACATTAAAATTTTCTAAAGACGTTACTCAGGTTTCAAATAGTTATTAATTAAAATTACCAGGGGTTGGGAAGTAAGAGTTACTTGTAACGAAATTCAGTACGTTACTTTTTTTTGGAACTATAAATTAAAATTGTTATTTTTTCCCTTAACTGTAAATGTAACTTAGTTCATTTTTTTAGTAACTAAACTATTTTAATAGTTTTCTTTATTTGTTCTTTTTTTGGAAAAATGCGCAAAGATTTTTTAAGTATGGTACCGTTAATTATTAATTAAATTTTTTATAAAATGCATATGGATCTTAATGATTTATCTTTTTTCTAAAAATTTTTACTTTGTTTACTAAAAAAATAAACACATAATTTAAATGACCAACACAGTCAAATATTAAAAAAATTCTTAAAAAAATAAATTAATCGATTTTCTTGCGACTTTTTCGATTTCCTTTGTAATTTCTATAACTTTTTTACTGTTGTATAAAAAATATTATACTTTATTTAAATTTCAAATCCAAACAAATCGATCAAATTACATTCAGAATTTTTTTAAAACTTGACGAATTGTCATAAAAGTAAGCCCTTTATTTTAAAACAAAGTATAAATTTTTTTAAAAATATGAAAATACGATCGTTACTTTTAGAGTAAAATGAACGAACAGTTATTTTTTTAAAACGGGGAACTTGTACTTAACTATTTTTTTTTCAAAGAAAAACTGTCGAACTATTTTTTTTTACAAAGTAAAATTTCCAACCCCGATGTTACTATATTAATTAAAGTATATGGACATTTTAAAGTGTTTAAGATTAAACCAAATATAAATGAAAAAAAATTTCTTTACTAAAACAGTTTTTTAAACATTTGCAATGTTTTCCCCATCGAATCAAAGTTCGAATAGATGTTTAAACCATTATTTTCATTAAATTTTTTTATAAAAAATTCAAATTAATTTAGATTCTTTAATTTTTATTATTTTTGACTTTTCTTTTTACTCTCCAAAGATAGGATCGACTTCTGGTTTTTATATTCTGTATATACACTTTTGTCTAAACATCATTTTTTAAAGGGCGTTTCGTATCAAAGGGGTTAAAAAAAACACGCTAAATTTTTTTTTAATTAATTTTTTTACTTTATTTTTTCTTTATTTTTTTTTAAAAAAAAAATTTTTTTTTTAACTTTAAATTTTTTTAATTTCCCAATTTATTCTTGTGCCTTAAAATTACCTTTTTTTGTTGTTTTTTTTGTTTTTTTTTTTTTTTTTTTTTTTCTTTTCTTTTTTTAAAATTTTCTTTCAATGTTTCTTCCGTTTAAATTTTTTTTTTTCGTTTTTTTAAGATGAAAAATTATATAAAAAATAAAAACAGGGTTCCGGTTTTTCGCCCAACCGTCGTTGCAGGGAAAATGAGTTAAAAAAAGAAGGAAAGTCCTCTACCGTTTTCGATTTTTTGCAATAATTATTGAGTTATTAATAAAAGTCGGCCAATCCACGCGAATAGAAGCG
>NW_028190382.1:17068-126113 GCF_048542155.1 Nylanderia fulva | reverse complement strand
CTTTTACAATATTTATAACTTATAATTAGAAAATGATTTTTTAACAAAAAATGTGTTTTGTAAAGTCATTTTACATTATTTATTATAAAACTTAAACTTTCCTATATGAGTTTTTTATATTCAAGATAAAAACAAATTTACGTTAAAAAAATTGTTATCAAAATTAATTGATCAATTGTAAATAATTTTTTTAAATTATAAAATTGATTTTTTATTTGTAATATTTTACTAACAGTAAATTAACATTATTTCTAAATGTTAAAATTTAGTTTTGTTATTGTTCGCGAACGCGCTGCGTGAGAGGAATCGAACGACACCAAAAAAAAAGGATGAGTCACTTTTGGTATAAAGAAACTTTTAATATACGAATCTTTACGGAAATATAATGTACAATACTTAACAATTAAACGCACAAAAAAAATTAACACAAAATCTAATCAGTTTCAGCGGACAATTCGAAATCAAAAGAAAAGGCGATGGTCGTCGATTTAATGTTCTGCGGTTTTTCTAAGCGGTTTACTCTTATGCGTACACGGCGGAAAGCGATAAGACCCCAAACCGGGTGTGAGCTCCTCTTTTATCATTTTCGGAGAGGAGCCCACCCTCGCGTGAAGCGCCAATAATTTGCGTGATTTTAAAGTGGCGCATGCTCCATAGCATATAATTATTCGGCGGAACGGTTGCGCTGCCGTTACTTGTTTGTGTATTTGAGCGTTTTTTTATGTGACAGCTGTCAATTTACGACTCTTTTTTATTCCATTACAAACAAATGTGACTTTATTATTGCCGATCGAAGATTCTAGAATTTAACAATACCTATTTTCGAGATCGAACCTTGTCTCGACTGAAAACGTATAATATATGAAAATCCTAATTACATTTTACTGCCGAAATAATTTAACTGGCGATAAGAATTATTTTGCATCTCAAACATCCCGCCCGCCTTGTCGCAACGTGACAAATGGTTGGTGATGATTTCGGCGCGGATCACATTCCGATAGTGATTGATGGTGGGGCGGGCTCGCGTCGGCGCGGCGAAATTCACGTGATGATCGCGTGTTGCGAATCGATCAGCTGAGTCGACGAAAACACGTGGTGATCGCGTGATGTGAATCGATCAGCTGGAACGGCGAAAACATGTGGCAGATGTGAACGGCGAGTGTGAGATGCAGTGAGCGGTGAAAATGAGACAAGTTTTAGTGCGGTGGTGAGCGAAACAAGTGATGTGTGACAATTGATATGGTGCATGATGTGATGATTGTGTAGTGAGTGATGCTATGTGTCAATGTGCGGTGTAGGCGCGTCGTTCACGCCCGGAAGAAACACGAGCTTGACGAGTGGGCGCACGAGCTCGGACGTGGCCGTTCGGATGGTCACGACGCGTGTAATTCCGTCGTCTCCGGGGTGCAAGCGCAATATGCGAGCGAGAGGCCATCGGCTCGGAGGGGTGATCTCGGAGCGCACGAGACAGAGATCGCCGACGTGGGGTGCAGGTGCATCCTTGAGCCACTTGGTGCGTGGGGCGAGTCCGTGCACGTATTCGGATGACCATCGCTGCCAGAAGTGATCCCTCATCCGCTGCAGATGACGCCAACGTGACAAGGTGGACACCGTCTGCTCTGTCAATGACGGTTCCGGCAAGGCGAGGAGCGGTGCCCCAACGAGGAAGTGACCGGGGGTCAGCGCCGAGACGTCCTCTGGATCATCTGAGAGTGCCTGTAACGGACGTGAATTCAGACAAGCTTCGATCTGGGCGAGGAGTGTGCTCAACTCCTCGAACGTGAGGGTGGTCTCGCCGATCACCCGACGGAGGTGAAACTTGGTCGACTTTACGGCGGCCTCCCACAAACCACCAAAGTGCGGGGCCGCTGGCGGGTTGAAGTGCCAGCGGATTCCTTGAGTGGTGGCGGCAAGGATGACACTTTGACCTTCGGCTGTCGCTGCGTTAAAGAGACCTCGCAGCGTCCGATCTGCCCCGATGAAAGTCGTGCCGCAGTCGCTGTAAATCTCAGCGCACAAACCCCGGCGGGAGATGAAGCGGCGCAGCGCGGCGATGAAGGCCTCCGAGGTGTAGTCCGAGACAACTTCTAAGTGAATGGCCTTCGACCAGAAGCAGACGAAGACGGCGATGTATCCCTTGTGCGCACGGTGTCCACGCCCCTTGCTGGTCCGGAGGAGGATTGGTCCCGCGTAGTCCAAACCGGTGTTGAGGAACGGTCGAGTTGGCGTTACTCGGTCCCGAGGAAGGTTACCCATCGGAGGCTGTGGTGTTGCGGCGCGCCATCGAGTGCAGGTCACGCATCGGTGTAGCTGCTGTTTGACGGTGGTCCTTCCTCGGGGCACCCAGAAACGCAGGCGGAGCAAGCCGAGAGTCAGTTGCACACCTCCGTGCAGTGTCCGTCGGTGGCAGGAATCAATCACCAGCCGAGTCAACCATGATGCCGCCGGGATGATCATTGGATGTCTTTCGTCGAGTGGTAGCTGAGCATGCTTGAGACGTCCTCCGACGCGCAGCACGCCTTGATCATCGAGGACCGGACTCAACCTCGCTAGGTGGCTTCGCGGTGGACTAGTGCGTCCAGCAGAGGCCGCAGCTACGTCCGTAGGAAAGTGGAGCGCCTGCACCACTCGCAGCCATCGAAATAAGGCGACGTCCAGCTCGTCCGGATGCAAAGTGCGGCCAAGTATGACGTCGCGTCTCGCCGGATTGAGCCATCGCCGACACCATGCAGTAACTCGCAGCAGCCTTTGTAGCTTCGGGAACCGGAGGAGGAGGTCAGGTTCGGTCGTGATCGGTGCCTTGACCACCAAACTGGTGGCTCGCTGCTCCGGGAGGTCATCCTCTGCGGCTTCGATGACGGAACAAGGCCATGCAGTCTCGTCTCCTGACAGCCAGGTAGGTCCTGTCCACCACAGTTTATGCTTAATGAGTTCGTCAGGAGTAACACCGCGTGATGCACAATCTGCAGGATTCTCTCGTCCAGCGATGTGTCTCCATTGAGCGTCTGGCAGCAGGGCCTGGATCTGAGACACTCGATTGGCGACAAAGGTTTTCCAGCGGGTGCTGTGTCCTTGAATCCAGTGGAGCGTGACCTTTGAATCTGACCACAGATGCACTGGCGTCGCTGTCAAACCGAGAGTAGAGCGCACGTGGAGCATGAGCGTGGTAAGTAGAGCTGCTGCACAGAGTTCCAAGCGAGGTAACGACACCTGCTTGACAGGTGCGACCTTGGATTTTGCCATCAACAGGTTGATTGATGTTTTCTCTGTTGCAGCGTTGCGGATGTACACCACGGCGGCGTACCCTCGCTCTGATGCGTCGGCAAACCCATGGAGCTGCAGTTGTGAATGGTCGGTCCCAGTGTTGAGCCAGCGAGTTATGCGGATGTCATCTAGAAGAGGAAGCTGATTCAACAACTGCCTCCAGCGGTGTGCGTCCTGATCAGGCAGCGGGGAGTCCCAGTCCAGCCGTTGAAGCCACGTCGTCTGAATCAGAATTTTGGCTCTGATGACGACAGGTGCGAGCCACCCCATCGGGTCAAAGAGTCGAGCCGTCTCGGCCAAAACTCGTCGCTTCGTGAAGTCGGTGATTGCACGCGGACGTATGGTGAAGGAGAACCAGTCACCTTGCGGATGCCATCGGAGGCCCAAGGTAGCGTGACTCTCTCCCTCCCATGAGTGCGGTTTGCGTTGATGCCGATGTTCCGGTGGAACTCCGGTGAGCACCTGCTGATCGTTGGCAGCCCACTTCCTCAAAGGAAATCCGCCCGCCATGCAAAGACTCCGTAGTTCCTGCTGAAGGTCGATAGCGTCCTCCAAGCTATCAGCGCCGGTGACCACGTCGTCGACGTAGCAGTCGTGTCGCAGTGCCTTGACTCCGCGTGGATATCGTGCCTCTTCGTCTGCTGCGAGTTGATGAAGAGTCCTGATGGCGAGAAAGGGTGCACACGCTAGCCCGTAGGTCACGGTCCTCAGCTCGTACTCGTGGACGTCATCAGAGCTGGTGTGGCGCCACAAGATGGTTTGCAGGCGACGATCCTCCGGATGTACAAGAATTTGTCGGTACATCTTCTCGATATCCGTGACGAGAACGTACCGATGCCAACGCCACCGAAGTAGGACATCAGCGAGTGTTGGCAAGAGATTGGCTCCAGTGAGGAGGTGTGCGTTCAGCGACTCTCCGGACCGTGTGCGCTGGGAGCCGTTGAACACGACCCTGAGCTTCGTGGTCGTGCTCGACTCCTTGAGGACCCCGTGATGCGGTAAGTAGCACCTAGGGCTGCAGGTTGTTGAAGTTGTGCTGACCTCCATATGTTGCAGGTTCTCGTATTCCTCCATGAAATCTCGATAGAGGTCACCGAAGCGAGGATCTCGTGCTCCCTTCCGCTCCATGGCTTCCAGGAGGCGCTCTGTGGGTCGACGAGTCTCGCTGAGCGATGTCGGCGGCGGTGAAGTACATGGCAGCCTCACCATGTACCTGCCACTGGACGTGCGAGTGACCGTGCGCACGTAGAAGTCTTCGCACCTGGCTTCGTCGGCGGTGAGCGGTGTCCCAGCTACTGGCTCGCATTCCTGCTCCCAGAAGCGTCGAACCATGTTAGCGAGGTCGTGGTCTGTGGTGCACTGGAACGTGCGGCGATGGCCTTCGGGTGCTGCGGCGTCGTAGCCTCCGGACAAGATCCATCCTAAGCTCGTCTGCTGGGCGATCGGCATCCGTGATCCGCCCTTGCGAAGGCCTTCCTCGAGGATCAGCGAGTAGACTTCTGCTCCCAGAAGTAACTCCGCAGGATCGTCATCCAGGAAGCGCGGGTCGGCCAATCGAAGTCCGTGGATGTGAGGCCAGCTACGATCTTCACGTTGAGCGGTGCCTTGTTGCAATGAGATGCGCGGCAGCACAAAGGCCACCACGCGAAGCTCGGCAGTGGTCACGTCAGATGTGATGTCTATCGTGACCTTGCCACGCGCTGATCCAGAGCGAGTCCCTCCGATGCCGAAGATGGACAGATCCGTTGAAGCTCGAGGCAGCCGAAGACGCTGAGCCAGAGCCTCAGAGATGATGGACACCTCGGAGCACTGATCTATCAAGACTCTAACCTCGTGTGGTGATCCGTATCGATCAGCGACCTTGACGCGAGCGGTTGCGAGAAGGACGGCCTTGTGCGTCTTAGCTTGCCGTGCAGTGACCAGTGTGGTGGCAAGTGAAGTGGCCTCAGCGGATGGTGTTGATGTGGATGCCCCGTGCAGCATGGTGTGGTGTCGTGCGTTGCAGGTGAGGCAATTCTTTTTTGACTGACACCGTGCTAAGAAATGATTGCCTAAGCAGTTGAAGCACAGTCGGTTGGTCTCCACGAACGCTTTCCGCTCAACCGCAGTCTTGGCCTTGAAGCTTTTGCACGTCATCAAGGTATGGTTTTCACGGCACAGTGCACAGTGAGGTGAATCCGCGCCTTGGTGCTTCGTGACGTGCGCTTTGGCGAATCGTGATGTTTCTCCAGGTCCCTTTGTGACACTCCTCGGTCGTGCGGCGTTGAGCGTCAATACTCGTCGACTAATAAAGTCGAGAAGTGCCTCGTTCTGTGGTGGTTCGGTGGAGTCTGAAGTGGTTGACTCCCATTCGAGACGAGTGCGTGCGTCGAACAGTTCGACGACCAGGTGGTTGAACAGGTCCATCCCATGCGAGTTGATAGGACGTCCGATGCTCTCCTGTGCGTTGACTGCGGCGGTGACAGCGTTGTGGATGCGGCTCAGCTCCTCGGCGGTATCTCCCTTCATCTTTGGCACGGCGGTAAACGTGGCAAAGTTGGAGCGGATTAATTCTCTTTTGTTATTGTAGTGCTTGTCCAAGATTGCCCAAGCGCGATCGTAATTGTCACTCGTGACAGGTAGTGACTTTATCAACTTTTCAGCCGGACCTGTCAGACACGAGCGGAGGTGGTGGAGCCGCTCAATGTTCGAGATCGAATTGCTGCTCACAATGGACAGAAAAAGATCGCGAAAGGATGGCCAATCGGCGTAGGCGCCAGAGAACGGCGGCAACTTGATGCGCGGCAGCGAAGACTTCGATGCGACGTCGACGGGTGGAGATACGTTCGGCTTCCGGAAATGTTCGGTATAACTGTCTAAAGTACTGCGTTGTGCAACGTACAGATTTTCCGTATCGCCATGTAACTCCGACTTGTAGTAATCGCTCTCGCAAAATTTTTCTTTCAGAGCCGCTCGAATGAGATCATGCTGTGTCTCGAATTTCGTCCACAGCTGATCTAAGATTCTGGTGCGTGTGGATACGGCACTGGCGGTGATGTTGGTGGTGCCCAGCTTCTTCAAATATTCCACGGAACGTGAAATGCGGACCTGGATCTCACGTTGACAGTCGATCAACGTGTTCACATCCATGGTGAACTACGAGCACTCACGAACTACACGACGACACGTTCACGAACTTGCGGGTGCCGGCGAGAAGATCCGGCTCGAAGGACCAGAAATATGTTCGCGAACGCGCTGCGTGAGAGGAATCGAACGACACCAAAAAAAAAGGATGAGTCACTTTTGGTATAAAGAAACTTTTAATATACGAATCTTTACGGAAATATAATGTACAATACTTAACAATTAAACGCACAAAAAAAATTAACACAAAATCTAATCAGTTTCAGCGGACAATTCGAAATCAAAAGAAAAGGCGATGGTCGTCGATTTAATGTTCTGCGGTTTTTCTAAGCGGTTTACTCTTATGCGTACACGGCGGAAAGCGATAAGACCCCAAACCGGGTGTGAGCTCCTCTTTTATCATTTTCGGAGAGGAGCCCACCCTCGCGTGAAGCGCCAATAATTTGCGTGATTTTAAAGTGGCGCATGCTCCATAGCATATAATTATTCGGCGGAACGGTTGCGCTGCCGTTACTTGTTTGTGTATTTGAGCGTTTTTTTATGTGACAGCTGTCAATTTACGACTCTTTTTTATTCCATTACAAACAAATGTGACTTTATTATTGCCGATCGAAGATTCTAGAATTTAACAATACCTATTTTCGAGATCGAACCTTGTCTCGACTGAAAACGTATAATATATGAAAATCCTAATTACATTTTACTGCCGAAATAATTTAACTGGCGATAAGAATTATTTTGCATCTCAAACAGTTATATATAATTTATAAATTATACTTCGGCTCGTATACAATTAAAATATGTGATATAATAAAAGGCCAACTTAACGAGCTTATATGCTATTAATTGAAAAATTTATTTATTAATTTACGTCATACTATACAAAAGTTGAGATAAACGTTTCGACTGTACGACAGTCTTTTTCAATATCCTAATAATATGTTAAAAAATTAATTTAGTCATATCGACCTTATTATAAATACAACAATTATGAGATTATATGACGAACGCAGTACAAAATTCATGTTTGTTGGCATGAGTTAGAGCGTCAGATGCTGTTATATTATGTAACGACATTTTTTGTCACGAACATAACACTTTTTTTAAAAAAATTATTTCTTTTTACTTAACATAATCACAATGTGTACTTTTTAAAAAACAAGATATCGATTTGTTTTTTAAAAAAGTACACATTGTGATTATGTTAAGTAAAAAGAAATAATTTTTATAAAAAAAATGTTATGTTCGTGACAAAAAATGTCGTTACATAATATAACAGCATCTGACGCTCTAACTCATGCCAACAAACATGAATTTTGTACTGCGTTCGTCATATAATCTCATAATTGTTGTATTTATAATAAGGTCGATATGACTAAATTAATTTTTTAACATATTATTAGGATATTGAAAAAGACTGTCGTACAGTCGAAACGTTTATCTCAACTTTTGTATAGTATGACGTAAATTAATAAATAAATTTTTCAATTAATAGCATATAAGCTCGTTAAGTTGGCCTTTTATTATATCACATATTTTAGTTTTGTTATTAATTTTTATTATTAATAACTTTTATTAAAAAAAAACATTTTTTATAGAATATTTTTATTAATAATTTTATCTCAATTTTTTATAGAATTGACATCATAAAATTAATTATTTATTTTATTGTAAGATTATTTATAAATTATGTTGATTTTTACATTTTATAATTATTTATAAAAAGATTTTTTAAGAACAGTTAATATTTTATGTAATAACAAATATATAAAATAATGTCTTAATTTATGTTGTAAACATTTGTAATAAAATGATTTTAATTTTGTGATAAAAACTTACAAATGATGTTTTAAAGTTATGTATAACTCGATTTATGTTATTGCCCCATATAGTAACTTGAACCTTCCAGTCTTTATTATTTGTCAAAATTACTCGACAACGTTGAACTTCACCATTTTTAGTTTTAACAGCAATTGTACTGTCGATTTGTTCCACCATACTGATAAAACACCTTAAAAAAATATATATATATAAACAATTAATATTTTATATTTATTAAAAAAATAAAAAAATAATTAAAAGTTCAATAAAATTTTTAATAAATGTATCTTTTATACATCAATTACATTTATATGATTTTATGCTACTATTATATAGTTTTATTCTTAAACTGACAGAATTTTACAAATTTGACGATAATACTGAAATAGTGAGAATAAGTAATAAATATGAATAAAAAATTTATGAATAAAAAATTAAATATTAAAAAATTTTTAAAACTTACACTGTACCATCATTAGGTAACATAACTTCGAAAAGTTCTCTTGGTGAAACATATAATGTTGGATTATCACACAACTCACGATAAATGTCTGATTCGCTATCCATTTTCTTTGTAGCTTTATCCTAGAATTTTTAAATAAAAAATATTTCAATGTAACACGCAATTTTAAAATAAAAATATAAATAGCAACTAAAATTTAATATTATATAGTAAGAATATATATTTATAAGAATATATTATTATTAAGACAAATAATATAAATATTTTTAACAAAAATCAATTGGAATATAAATAATTGTAAAATAATTTTTTGTAATAGTTTATATTAGCAAATATATAAATGTTTAGTTGTAATTAATATAAGTTGTAATTAATATATGTAACAAATATTTAGCGAAAATTTTTTTGAAATATCATAATTAAGTGACTATAAGACGAAATATACAATATATGTATATAATATTTTAATTGTAAGATAGATTTAAGCACATATTTAATTATAAGTTATATAATTGTAATTAGTATAAATAAATTATTCATATAACTTCATATATATTTACCGTTTAGTTTAATAAATCACAAAGAATCAAATTTATATAATAATTATAATAATATTTCAATTTTATGCACTATTAATAATACTAAATGAATTATACGATGTCTGTTACTTTTAACGATGATGTTACCATCATTACGTAGCGATGTACATGTTAAAATATATGCGTAATGACATTACCATGATACAATGTTACATAGCAACCATCGTTATTAGGACTAAAGGATATCGCACACAAATTACATAAGCTGCATATGCATAGCATAAGACCTTATGGACCAATGAGCATCAAGCATTGAATCACATGCTCGATGTTCATTGGTCCATAAGGTCTTATGCTATGCATATGCAGTTTCTGCAATTTGTGTGCGATAGCATTAAAGGCCGCCGCACACACTTTTGCATGACATATAATGTAAGTGTATAAAGAATTTGATTGGTTGAATTTTATTATGCATGTGCTGATGGACCAATAAAATGTCTAGATTCGAAAATTTTTCTATGCTACAGCCAATTAATACGTTTGAAAAATTTATTCTACGACAAATGTAATATCAACTGAACATGTCAACTTATTGCACAATAAATTTTTAGTTTTAAAGATTGGTAGCAATTGATTTGAAAATAAATAGTAGGTACACTACATACTCTAATTGTGTGTGACAACTTAAAAGGTTATAGATATCGTTACACCTTAAAAGAATTCTTAAAAATTCTTGAAAATTTCTCGTCGAGCAGCAAAGAAATTATTTGTTTCAATAATATATGAAGTGACAGATATAATAACAATAAGGTAAATTATTTTGAAATATAATATATCATAAGATCATTAAAGAAAATACAAAATCGCATTTAAAAATATAAATACTGTTATATTCTAATAATTGATTATGTAAATATATAACTTTAAAATACATATGCTGAGTATTGGAAAATTTAAATATATTTAAAGTATATATATATATATATTATATGTAAATATATGAGGTATTCCATTTCAAATCGTGCGTGCATGCGTGCGTGCGTGTGTACGTGTATAGTTTATATATATAAAACCAGTATTGAACAATGTATATAAATTTTATATAAATTTAATATTGTATGTAGTTTTTAAAAAATTTATGTAAAATTTATATTAATTAGTTTGTATAAAATTTATACAAGATATAGTATAAAAAGGATGGGATCAATAAAATTATATATATATAGTTGTCTTAAAGAAAAAACTATATTTTATTTACATTAATTAATTTGTCTCATGTGCATAAAATATTAAGGATACGATGTATATAATATTATGTATATATAAAATGTTAAAATTACACAAAATTAAACATTTCACGAGATATTTTGTAATTTATGTCAAAATACTGTTTAAAATATTATAACTAAAAAAAGTATTTAATAAAAAAATATTTTTTTGTAATATTTTGAAAAGCTCTCGAGATAAGGTATAGAAAAATATCAAATAAAAATGTGGGTTTTCATTTAAAATTTTAAAGTTGACTTTGAGATTTTCTTTATAACTACACTTAAGATCAAATGTGTATTACCATTTCATATAATTTTTATATAATATATTTGTTACTATATTCTTGAAAAGAAATGATATCACTGCCAAAATATTTGCTGAAAATACAAAATAATATCAATTGATAATATATAATATATACCTATTAAATACATTGTCATATACATATAGATAATATAAAAATATATCTGTTTTAAAGATAAAATAATAATTTTAAATAGTTTTATGTGTTAATATAATTTTAATTTTTTTTTACAGTGGATTGATATTTGATTTTTATCGTTGAATATATATGATCCAACTGAATATATATGAGCAAAATATAGCATATTCAGGTATTATTTTATTTTTTATTTGAATTAATAATAAATATTTCACATAATAAGACAAATATATATAAAAAATAAATAAGCTAATATATATAAATAATAAATAAGCTAATATATGTAAATAATAAATAAGCTAATAAAAATATTTTGTTTCAGGTTTGGTAGCCACTTATATTTTTTGGCTAAAACAAAGCTCCAATCCAGCTTTTGTAATTTGACAATTGGACATAATTGTGAAAATTTAGATAAAAATTGGACATAAATATTTGACATTATAGTTGTAACACTACAAATATTATT
The DNA here is from genome assembly GCF_048542155.1 of Nylanderia fulva. Taxonomy (NCBI): domain Eukaryota; kingdom Metazoa; phylum Arthropoda; class Insecta; order Hymenoptera; family Formicidae; genus Nylanderia; species Nylanderia fulva. The sequence continues at coordinate 114,726 of NW_028190382.1, read as the reverse complement.
TGATATTTTAATTGTTGATATTTGAAATTTGTAAGAAATTAATGAATGTTTGATTTACATTTAAATATTTTATTATCAAGAACATTATACATATACTTGTTACATAACAATTATATTCGCTATATAAAATTAAATTAAATTTTTATTTGAATGTTAAATTAATATTATCGTGTTATAGTTATTTATTATTAAATTGATATTTAATGTAAGTGCAATATTAAAATTTATAATTTAACAACTGTGTAAAATAAAAACAGTTATTTTATGTAATATTTTATTTAATTTTAAATCATCAGTGTGCTATTTTCATTTAAATAAAATTTAATAAAATTATATAATAGTCTGTTATTTAATTTATTAACTACAAATTTATTAACTAAAAATTAATTTAAAATTTATATAAACAAATATTTTGTTTGTATATACATTTATATTCGTTACATTTTATAATATTTAAATTTTATTGATCTGTGTAAACATTTAACAAAAAAGATTTAATTAAAATAATTTAAAAATGGGTAAACGTAAAGCTATTCGTACTCGAGAGGAAGAAGAAGAATTTCAGCGATTAAAGAGAGAACGAAAGGCTTTAAATCAACAAAAATACCGCGAGAGAAAAAAAGAAAATGCAACAAACAATATAGCTGAGTCATCTAAAGTTTGTGAATCGAGAAATTTATTAAATAATAGTTCATCAGTTGCAGTGTCTAAATCGCAAAATCCTTTGGTCACAAACAATATTTATCTTGCTTCATCAGTAATAAAATGTGTTATTACAACGTCGACTTTGAGCAATTCTGTTACTACAATTAACAACTGCATATCAAAGTTATCGAGCAATAGTTCTTTGATAACTTCAAATTCAAAACTTGATAACGATAATGTTAATATAATTAAAAAAACTGTCAACCATGAACAAAGTACACTTACAAGTGTTGAAAATACTACAGATTCAAGTCAATTAATTTCAGTAAATATAAATGATAATTTTTCCGAAATTGATAATATACAATTACAAAATATCACAGATAAAAGAAAAATGCAAAATTGTCGAGCCAATTATAAAGGATTTCAAAACATAAATTATCATAATATAAATCAACATTACATAGGAAAAATGGAAGTAGAGTGCAAATATTGTAAAGCAAAACATTTTCACGCTGAAAAAGTTTATAATAAATGTAATTCATTCAATGATTGTTGTAGTCATGGAAAAGTTATATTGGAATCTCTATCACCATTTCCTGATGAACTACAACAGTTATTTTTTGGAAATCATAAAAAATCTAAAGAGTTCTTTAAAAATCTGCGAAGTTATAATAGTGCATTTTCTTTTGTCTCTTTTAATGCTAACTTGGTTAATTTTAATGCACAAAGACGAAGTCCTTATTGCTTCAAAATTCAAGGTCAAATTTATTATCAAATTAATACTGCATTATATCCTGCTGCACAAGAACAATCAAGTTATTGACAGCTTTTCATTCTTGACGCTAACGAAGCTACAGAATGTCGTTTAAATGTAAATACAAATCTTGATGAAGAGTTATTACATACATTAGATGGTATTATTCGCAGCAATAATATGTTTGCTCAGTCATATCAAATGATGCATGAAGAAGTTTGTAATCAAGAAAATTCAGGTTTAAATGTGCCTAATTTAAAAATGGCATTCTTAAATAAGAAAACAGGTATTGATCGCGGAAGATATAATATTCAAAGAACTAACGAAGTTGCTGCAATTTTTTCAACTACTGCAGATGGAGATATTCCTGATTGTTATGTTACAATTAGAAACAAACGTGATAAAACTTTAAAATACGTTAGTACAATGGATCCAAACGTTAAACCTTGGATTTATCCAATGTATTATCCACATGGTACGCCAGGTTGGCACGATAATATTAAACAAATTAATGGAAAACGTGTAACTAGATCTATGTACATTCAATATCGAATAGCTATTCGTGACAATACTAATATTTTTTTAATGGGTAAACGATTATTTCAACAATGGCTTGTTGACAATTATGTAAAAATAGAAAAAGACAGAATTAACTGGTGTAAAGAAAATCAAAAACAGTTGAGAGTGGAAAAGCATCAGGGACTAATCGATTATTTAGAAAAAAAGCGACTGATGCTAATGCTCGTGTTGGACGAATAATGATACTTCCATCAACATTTATTGGTTCACCTCGAAATATGATGCAAAATTATCAAGATGCGATGGCTATTGTTCGTAAATATGGTAAACCAGATGTTTTTATTACAATGACTTGTAATCCAAATTGGCTCGAAATTAAAGAAAATTTACTTTCAAATCAACAACCTGCTGATAGACCTGATATTTGTGCTAGAGTATTTGATATAAAAAAAAAATTATTTGATAGATTTGATTGTTCGACAAAAATTTTTTGGTGAAGTAAAAGCATTCGTTTATGTAATCGAATTTCAGAAACGTGGTTTGCCGCATGTGCATATATTAGTAACTTTAAAACAACACTGCAAAATTATTAATTCGGAAACCGTTGATAAGTATATTTCTGCTGAAATTCCGGATCCTGCTATTGATCAAAATTTGCATGAAATTGTCATGAAAAATATGATTCATGGACCATGTGGTAATTGGTGTATGGTAAATGGAAAATGTTCAAAGCATTTTCCAAAATCTTTTCACGAGGAAACAACTATGGATGAAAATGGTTATCCACAATACCGTCGAAGAGACACTAGCATTTTGTATGAAAAACCTGGAGGATTTGTAGTAGATAATCGATTTGTTGTTCCTTACTGTCCAATATTATCAACAATTTTTAATTGTCATATTAATGTTGAAGTTGTTTCAAGTATCAAGTCAGTAAAGTATTTATATAAATATATTTACAAAGGTCACGATGCAGCATCTGTAGTTATAGAAGAAGATGTGAATAATATGGAAATTGTTCATGACGAAATCAAAGATTTTATTGAAGCACGTTATGTAGGACCAGTTGAAGCTTATTGGCGTATTGTAAATAAAATATTGCAAGAAAAAAGTCATGCCATCATTCGTTTACCTGTACATTTGCCAAGTGAACAAAATGTAATTATTAAAAATAAATGTGAGACGACCCAACTGGCTTAAATTAATTCTTATTATTATTTGTTTGATGCCATGTACAAGAAAAGACAACGTTTCGACCTTAGGTTTAGGTCCTTATCAAGTCTAAAATTAACATTAAAAAATACAATAGATGTACATACAAGAATTTTGATTTTTAAGAAAGTAAAGAGCAAACCAAGATTATAATACCAATTTAAAACGTACCTTATAAATTCTTAAGTGCAATATATAATTAATTTTGTTCCATTTTACATATTTCAATATAAATATTGTGTCACGTAAACGTTCGGTATGGATGGTAAAGACGAACTAAGTTAAACAGCTTTGATTATTCTATCATAGATCGGATTCAAATTCTCTGTGTCTTTCTGTAGGTTGATCGTGTTATTAAATTTTTTTATAAAAAACATTTCAGCAATCTCTCTTTTCCTAGTGTTTGTTTCTCGATGTAAAATATTTAAGTTTGTCCATTTAAAGTCATGCGAAAATTCATTTCTATGTTTGCTTATAACATTTTGATTGCTGACATGCATTTTTATATTATTCATATGTTCTTTAATCCGAGTATTAAGGTGTCTTTTAGTTTGTCCGATGTATGTGGCGTCACAGTCATTGCAGTCGACTTTATAAACTATCTCGGTCATATCGGCTTTAGGTAATTTGTCTTTTCGGGGTTTAATAAACGTATCAAGTTTTTTTGGAATCGTATAAATAACACTTAAGCCTGTTTTCTTAATAGATCTCTCAATAGTCTCACTTAGGTTCTTAACATACGGCATTAAAATACAAGACGAAATATCAAATACATTATTTTTGTCAACTACGTTATGAGAATTTTCTAAAAAACATGTTCTTTTATACATATATCGCTTAATGACCGTCCTAGGGAAACAATTATTCAACAAGATTTTTTTAACCATCTGTAAGTTCTCATTATGAAATCGTTTATCCGATAACAAAATAGCGTGGTCGACTAAGTTATTAATCGTGTTAACTTTGTATTTAAACGGATGGTTAGAATGGTAGTTTAAATATCTACCAGAGAAGGTGGGTTTCTGGTACCAACTAGTCAATAGTTTGCCATTGTTTCTAAAAACCAATGTATCCAGAAAGTTAATCTTGTTATTTATCTCTGTTTCATGTGTAAATTGCAAACGGTGATGGTATTTATTAAAAGTAGTCAAAATGTTATCCATTTTATTGCGTGGTACTATTGCAAAAATATCATCAACGTACCTATAATAAACTGAAATGTCAAATTGTAAAGAGCTTAAACATTCTGTCTCAAGATCATCCATAACTAAGTCTGCTAAAATAGGTGAAAGGGGGGATCCCATTGGCGTACCATATATCTGTTCATAAAATTGATCGTTGAAACGAAAACTAGTAGATTCTAATACAGCGTCGATTCCATATAAAAATTGTGTCAAACTAAAATTTGTGTTACATGAAATATCCTTCCAACGTTTTTCAATAGCTTTTAAAACTAATTCCTTAGGAATGTTTGTGAATAAAGAAGTGACGTCAAGAGAAATTAACATTTCATTATCTTCAATACTCAAATTCTTGATTTTATTCGCGAACGTCCAACCGTCTTTAATATGTGAGATAGGTTTCGTAATTGATCGTTCCAATATATCATGTAAAAAACGCGCTATACTGTACACCGGGCTCCCAAGTGACGAAACAATTATACGTAAAGGCGCGTTAACTTTGTGAATCTTCGGTAGACCGTAACATCGAGGAAGGTTCCCATTTGTGGTATTAAGTCGTTTATATGTCATTTCATCAATCAATTTATTATCTCGCCATGATTTGATTAAAGAATTGATTCTACCCGAAACTTTCTTGAGCGGATCTTTTTTCAGTTTAGTATATGTACCTTGATCACTTAGTAAAACATTCATTTTGTCAATATAATCTTTTTTGTCCATAATAACTGTAGTTTGACCCTTATCGGCTGTCGTAACTAAAATGTCATCGTTATCACGTAGATAACTATGACATTGTTTAGAGTTGTTTATAATGTATCTATCTATGTAGCTAGTGTGTTTCTTTTTTCTAAGAAATCCATATGCCGCTTTAGTTACCTCGTTTCTTGTCGATTCAACAAGAGCATTAGGAATCTTAGTGCAATTAATTTCTAGGTTCTTAGCTATATCGATAACAATGTTAGTGCGGTCATTCTTATAATTCTGTGAGACAGGCAACCCGAATTTATCACCTAAGCTTAAAAAATCTAGAATGTTCTCTGGAATAATTTTATTGCTCAAATTTACTATCCATTTCGATCTGTCAATTTTACTAAAGGGGTTAAGTGAAACATCATTATTACGTAATAAATTATTGAACTTTTTAATCGCGTTATCCTTTTTCGTTTTATTAAAAATAAATAATTTATGTTGATTAAGTTCAAAAAATCTGTTAATTAAAGTACGTGGAAGTAAGTCAAACATCCTTTTTTCGATGTTATAAAGTTTGGAATGTAAGAACTTTATGTTATAATTTAAATCTTTAATTTCTAAGTTCAACAATCTAATTCGAGTTCGTCTAGAAAAATAATCAAATTTTTGGTTTACGCTATTACTGTAGAAAAAGATGTTCAATTTCAATTTCTTGATGTGTGGTGGAAGTAAATCCAATCTTCTGCATCGAAGCAGGAAAATTAGTTGATGTTTCGATGTAAATAACTTCTTCTTGATATCAATCCATGATTTCAGCAACAATGTGTGGTTAAAACCATAATGATCAGAGATTGTTTGAAAAAAACCACCTCTCCGTGTAAGCACCATCATTCGGTCAATGTGCAGTAAAATTAATAGTAGATATCTTGTATCGCCAGTGATGAATAAAATTAAAAATAAATGTGAGACGACCCAACTGGCTTAAATTAATTCTTATTATTATTTGTTTGATGCCATGTACAAGAAAAGACAACGTTTCGACTTTAGGTTTAGGTCCTTATCAAGTCTAAAATTAACATTAAAAAATACAATAGATGTACATACAAGAATTTTGATTTTTAAGAAAGTAAAGAGCAAACCAAGATTATAATACCAATTTAAAACGTACCTTATAAATTCTTAAGTGCAATATATAATTAATTTTGTTCCATTTTACATATTTCAATATAAATATTGTGTCACGTAAACGTTCGGTATGGATGGTAAAGACGAACTAAGTTAAACAGCTTTGATTATTCTATCATAGATCGGATTCAAATTCTTCGTTTATAAAGTCGACTGCAATGACTGTGACGCCACATACATCGGACAAACTAAAAGACACCTTAATACTCGGATTAAAGAACATATGAATAATATAAAAATGCATGTCAGCAATCAAAATGTTATAAGCAAACATAGAAATGAATTTTCGCATGACTTTAAATGGACAAACTTAAATATTTTACATCGAGAAACAAACACTAGGAAAAGAGAGATTGCTGAAATGTTTTTTATAAAAAAATTTAATAACACGATCAACCTACAGAAAGACACAGAGAATTTGAATCCGATCTATGATAGAATAATCAAAGCTGTTTAACTTAGTTCGTCTTTACCATCCATACCGAACGTTTACGTGACACAATATTTATATTGAAATATGTAAAATGGAACAAAATTAATTATATATTGCACTTAAGAATTTATAAGGTACGTTTTAAATTGGTATTATAATCTTGGTTTGCTCTTTACTTTCTTAAAAATCAAAATTCTTGTATGTACATCTATTGTATTTTTTAATGTTAATTTTAGACTTGATAAGGACCTAAACCTAAGGTCGAAACGTTGTCTTTTCTTGTACATGGCATCAAACAAATAATAATAAGAATTAATTTAAGCCAGTTGGGTCGTCTCACATTTATTTTTAATTTTATTCATCACTGGCGATACAAGATATCTACTATTAAAATGTAATTATCTCTGATCATTTAAATGAACAAGATTTACAATCTGCTTTAGAACGTATAACAATGTTAATGGATTATTTTGAATTAAATAAACGAGATGTTGATGCACACCAATATGTATATACAGATATACCTTTATATTACGTGTTCAAGAAAGTAATTCTTGATGGAAAACAAATTAGTCGTTGGGAAAAACGTCAGAGTAAATTTAATTGTATTGGACGAATGTACTCAGTTAGTCCAACTGAAATTGAATTATTCCATTTACGTATTCTTTTATTGAATATTAAAGGAGCAACAAGTTATAATGCTTTAAAAACAGTTAATGGTGTATTACATCAAACATTTACTTCTGCATGTTTGGCTTTGGGTTTAATTGAAGATGATGATGAATGGAAACGTGCAATTAGCGAAGCTTCTATATGGATGATGCCAAGACAACTTAGGTATCTTTTTGTTCGAATACTAATGCATTGCCAACCATTGCATCCAAAAGAATTATGGAATGAATTTCAAGTTGCAATGTCCGAAGATTACATACAACGATTTGGACGAGTCATTGGAATAAAAAAAGCTTATGCTCAAATCAATCAATTACTTCGCAAAGAAAGGTTGGAAACTTAAGCAATTTCCAGAAATGGAACAAATAAAGATAAAATATGAAGAAGAAGATGCAGAACAATTGCAAAGAGAAGCTTTATGTGGTCAGCAACAGTATAGCCAGTTAAATTATGGTCAAAAAAATGTTGTTGATTATGTTTTAACTCTTTTAACAAAAACTAACAGTCAACAAAAAAAATGCTTATACATTGACGGTCCAGGAGGTTCAGGTAAAACTTTTGTTTACACAACATTATACTATTTACTCAAATCTCAAGGCAAAGTTAGTTGTTAATACAATGGCTTTCACTGGTATCGCTGCAACATTACTACCAAATGGAAGAACAGCACATAAAACTTTAGGTTTGCCCGTACCTCTTTTTAATGATTCAACATCGAATATAAAAGTTCAATCCAAAGAAGCTGATTATTTAAAAAAAACAGATGTTTTTATTTGGGATGAAGCACCAATGGCACCGCGATATGCTCTTGAAGTAATGAATTGTCTCTTACAAGATTTAATGCATAATGATATACCATTTGGAGGAAAAATTGTTATTTTTGGTGGAGATTTCAGACAATTATTGCCAGTAAAACAAAATGCCACACGTTCTGAAACTGTAAATTTATCAATTAAATTCAGTTCATTATGGCAATATTTCAAAATTTTTTCATTAACAGAAAATATGCGTATTTTACCACATGAACAGGAATTTGCTCAATTTTTATTAGATTTGGGTAATGGTTCTCTAAATGATCAGTCTAATAATATTGAAATTCCATTAAGATGTGTAGCAAATTTAAATGCAAATATAACGAAAGATACATACGAAGAAATAATCAAACACAATCAGTATAGACTTGCAGCAAAACGTGTTATACTTTCTGCAAGAAATGTTGATGCGGATGAATTAAACAAATAAGTCCGTGTGAAGGAAGGACGTTGAGGGTAACATTGGTAGAATCGCTAATTTTCAAGACGATTTACCTGATGATTGTGAACCATATACTTTTAATGAAGAAAATGCTGATTGTGGTAAGTTTATATCTTAATGATAATTATTACACTTTCATTGTTAAGTATTAAGTACGAGTATGTTTATGTAATATTGTGGTAAGACGATTGTAGATAAATTTTTAGCATAATATATATCATTCTAATTAATTCATAATTTATGATTTATGATTAATTCATAATTTAACAAATCTAATAGACAGCCAGTGTAGTCAGTTTAATATCTACTACCTTAGTATTTCATTCCTGGCGAACGAAATTTAATATTTTATTGTTATCATAATTTATGGTAATGTAATATTTTATTCTAATTAAATTGTACTTTAAATTAGAATAGTAGTTTAATTTCAATTATATATAATTTATCTTACTTTGTAATTATTACAATTAATAATTGTGATCGTATTATTAATTAGTGACGTGGGCAATTGAGTTTTATTCATATAAATGAATGAAATCATTGTAAATAAATTGAAATTTGAAATTGTCAAAAAGTGTTTTTCCGATATAATATACATGCATGTTTTGCTTCACACCTTTTCTTTCAGATCCAAGTAATAGTAGTACATTTATTTATTCTCCTACTTCTGAAGAACTGAAATTATTAAGTCAAGTCGAAAATTTAGAAGTTGTGGACGTCATAGAAGAAGAAGGCTTAAAATATATCGCGGGTTATGCCGCTTTTAAATTTATAAATAAATATAAAAATTTAGGTAATCCTACTGAGATGTTGGTTAATCCAGAAAATGACTGGATTAACTACATCTCTAGAGGGAAAATTATAAGTCCTTCTTCAGACTTATTAAAAGTGGGAAAAATAATGAACCAAGAATTCCAAAATTACCATGGATCCTTCATGCGAAAGGATTCGTCAATATTTCAAACAATTGCAAATAGGGTTGAAAAAAAAATGAAAAATATAACAATCCCGCGCGAGGTTCTACTTTGTTTAATTAGAACAAGAACATATATAAGACTTCGAGTAATCAATAAAAAAATTTCGGCAGAAAATGCTATAATAAAACAAAAAAGAAAAATGAAAAAATTTACAAATACAAAGTAATATATTTTATTTGTATTATATTTTTCATATATTTATTATCTCTTTATTGTTTCTTATACGTGTTTATGTGTCTGTTATATTTGTTTATTTATATTTACTATATTTTTTAAATATATTCATCAGAATTATATTTATACACGAAAGATCTTTCATTAATACCCTTTCTTGCCCGAGTCTTCGTTTTAATATTCATTTAAATTATACAAGATGGCGGAATCTTGTCACGCTCTCTTATTGGTCAGTAGAAATGCCTGATGCGCAAGAACACACCTTGTTACTTCCACCACGGTCCGCTCGACGTCGCGACTTATATAGTTGTCGGGGAGTAGCGCGTCCCGCTCTTGGCCCGCCGGCCAATGAGCGCGCGGCGCCCCACTGCTACGGCTCCGGCGTATCGCGGCGCTCGGGAGTAAAGTAGATTCGTCGAGAGTTCCCGTTTCGACTTTTCGCAGTATAAAGTACGCTCAACTAGAGTTCCTATTTGATTGATTTTTCTTAAAACACTTATAATGGACTTATACCTATTTTAGTATGTTACAAACGGCATTTACATATATGTACAACTTACTAACTATTGTAATTTTATGTTTTTCGTTTGTTTTTATATTTTTCTAGTTTTTCTATAATTTTAATGTATATATATTTTTTTGTTCTTTATGTTATGTTTTTATCTAAATATTGAATATAGCGCAATAAAAATAAATTAAATACAAAAAAAAATATTGAATAAAAATATAAAATGTATAAAAATCAAAAGGTTCGATTTTCATCGGGAAATCGAAACATGCACTTAAAATGATAATGGTTTCGCGATCCTTGCGCACTTTATAATTTCGCGAAGTCTCGTTCCATTTCAACTCCATAATGCATCCAAATAAATTTACTGATTGAATTTGTTTAACTTACTCTGGCTTGTTATAGTCCGAATGACTATAACTATATTATATTATATTATATTAATATAGTTTTAATAATAAATTAGTAAGTCAGCTATTATATAATCATTTGAGAAACGTTCTCACGCTCTCGCGAAGCGCTTATCGCGAAAAGACGCAAACGCGATGAAACATAAGCGTTACGCCGAAACCCGCGGACCGCAAGCGAAGAATCAACCTGCTTCGCTTGCACCTAGATAAAAAACGTGTGAATAAAAAATTAGCCAATGAAAGAGCTTCTCTACATCTTCCCCCGAAAGATGTAGAAAAGGGCAGGAGACCACCGCGAACGAAAAGCGAGGCGACGAAGTCAGTCGCTAACGAAAATCCAAAAGGTCGAGTCGCTAATTAGAACCTAACTAGGAGTCGAAGACAAGCCGCAGAATATAAACTATCACCTGTAATCTGACTATCGAGAGCGAGCATACTTAACTAACCACCCAGGTGGGATTACACAGAATTAAACCAACTCAAGAAATAAGGGAAATAAAAGATTTATTCAGATAAACAAGCGAAGTTAGTCAAAGTGAAGACGCCCGCCGATCCTAGGATCCTCATCCTTCAGTCGACTGAGACCCCAAAATTTTCCGTGCCTTCCCGGAGGCACAACAGGCTTCACGCCGTATGGGCAATTCAGGCTCCGGATGGTAAACTAATCGATTTCGCCTTATGGCGAAAATCGGATGGAAATTTCGGCCTTTATGCTTCATCCTGCGTGATGTTGTCCATTTTAGTTTTTGAACAAAATAAACTTTGATTATGGGTTTTCTACCCATAACATATCCTTGGATACATTATGCGTTGCCATGGACAACTTAATAGCTAATTTATCTTAAAACTTAATTCCTATAGTTACCTTTTGATTTAGCGAGTGTTTGTTACTTTGAAATAAAACTTAATCGATCCGTGGATTCACGTGGTGCGAACGGTTTCGGTGTTTGGCTACGGCCTGTGGAAGTTCGAGTTTCCAGATCTCATCGAATTTCGTTTTTCGATCTGTGGATGGTAACTGACGGTCCTTTATCCATGTTCTAGCGGTGATGGATGTGTTCTGCCCATCGGAATCGCTCGCATCGTCAAAATAAAGCTAAACTAAAAATTCGCGGTTTTGTTTCCATACAATTATTTAAGGTGACTCGCTAATCATGACCAACCATAGTTTTGCTCAATCGAGCCATGCGTTTAATTTAAGCGAGCTAATTATCCAAAATAATAACATAAAATAAATTAACTTATAATTGCCTTAGCCTTTTTCTTGCTCAACTTTAATGGGTCGCATTCCCCTAAAACCTTAAACTAACTTAATCTATGGATTAAAATGCCTATATACATTTTGATTCGCAGAAGGGCTTACTCCGCATGGGGAAAATCCTGGACGGGGTGTTGCGGCTCCGTCAGATCTCGTGGGCTGATGGTCTGCTGGATCTGCGATGGCTGGATATCCGGACCGCGACCATCCACCGGTCGCAAGGCCTCAGCCTACACCGCCGCCGTCACCGCCGCAATCGCCGTCGCCACAGCAATCGCCGTCGCCACAGCAATCGTCGCTGCCACCGCAATCGCCCATGTTTTAAATTATTTTATTTTTTATTTTTTATTTTTCATTTTTTATTTTTATTTTTATATTTTTTAATTTTTTAATTTTTTATTTTACATATTTTTTATTTTTTATATTTACACACACAGTAGAAAGGGTTTGGAGTCAATAAATACCTCGGAAGTGACGAACCGTGGGGTCCTTATCTCTACTGTAACACATGTACAAGTACACCGTCAGACCGAGCTCGTAGTACGCATCACTCAAATCTATGGGCGGAAAGTAGGTCGCCGCGAGGACGCTACTCTTCCCAGTCAATGTTAGTGTTAGCGACATGTTGACAAAACTGAGTTAAATAGCACAATGTCAGTCTTTAAATTCGCGGCGAGAAATCTCGGAGAAACTGCAAGCACAATTGTCCGCTGATACTCTGATCATACGTTTGATAAGAGGTGTAATTGTATTCCAATTTCGGCACATTTAAATATCGCACCAATTTCTCGGGTGGTCGAAGATTGGTGAACTGTCGAAATAAATTGCACAATCTCCCCTTTTTGCATACGCCACCCAATGAGTGCCAGGACCGTCTGTACTGTCTAGATTGACGATACCACTCTCATTTTCTCGCGCGCCATTTATCGGTAAATTATTGCGCATAAATACACCTCTAAAGTATGGAATGTGCATACGTTTTGCAAGTTGTAGCAATTGCACATTTGTAGTTACACCTTTCGGCATTTTTAACGTTTTTTTGACGTTTTTTTTTTCCTCGCTCCTCGTCCATATTTGTAAGGGGCGAGATACAGTCCGCGGCCTTCTATGGCGCAATTGTGGCGTAGTATCTCTTGCAACTGACGTTGCGCGGCTTTTTTGTCGTTCACCGCTTTTGCTACGCCAGCCGCTCCGCCAACCAGGGATCCGAGCGCGCCCAGCATTGGTAAAATCGGCAAAAATCCGCCTCGTTTCGCTGCCAAAAGTATCCTCCTCTTCGTCTTCCTCTTTTTCGTTTTCAAGCCCATGCCGAGCTTCGTCGTGGCCTTCATCGCTGCCCAGACAACTGTGGCCGCGGCTCTCTCACCGAGACTCGAGTCTTTTGCGACGATGCGAGTTTTCGCTTTCTCGGAGAGTACCTTATCCGCCGCGTGTCTCTCCGTGAATTCGCTGTTCCGAGAGTACGCTATATCGTGTTCACGGCACGCCGCGTCCAATGGGTTGACACCTTGATCACCTCTAGCCAATCGCTTTTCCAAACAAGTTCCCGGGTCGCAAAATTGATAGCCGGGAATATGAAGCTTGACCGGAAGTGCGTTTATCGCACGATTTAATAGACCTGTGCCTATTTTCGTTGACATCCGCTGCAATCTCTAGACATTACTGAGCAAAGCGCAAGTCCGCGCAGCTATAAGTAGGCAGACGTTGGAGGTCAAATCGGGAGTGAGAAAATGAAATTCGTGCAACAACCTCTGACAATACGAGTGATAAATTACGACGACAGAGTACGCTGCAGCGTGAACGAAGGTGTGCACAAACACGGTACGATGCTACCGACAACTATACGCGCGATCGTTTGCGGCCCCTCAAACTGCGGTAAAACCAACGTGTTGATAAGCCTGCTAGAAAGTCCGCACGGCGTGCGTTTCGAGAACGTGTACGTGTACTCTAAATCGCTGCAACAGCCGAAATATCGCTATTTGGAAGATTTATTGACGCCGATTGACGAAATCGGCTACTTTACATTCTCCAATAACAGTGACGTCATTCCACCGAGCGAGGCATATCCAAATTCAATTTTTGTCTTTGATGACGTGGCATGCGACAAGCAAGATACGACAAGAGAGTACTTCTCAATGGGGCGCCATTTGAACATCGACTGCTTCTATCTCTGTCAGACATACGCGAGAATACCGAAACATCTTATACGCGACAACGCGAACTTGCTAATCCTGTTTAAACAGGACGCCACCAATTTGAAGCACGTGTACAACGATCACGTGAATACCGACATGTTGTATGAGGATTTCAGTGAGTTATGTCGTACTTGTTGGCAGCAAAAGTATGGATTTCTAGTGATAGACAAGAACAGCTCGCTTACAAACGGGCGATACAGAAAAGGATTTAACGAGTTCGCAATACCGCAGAGTCATTAGTCGTCGCCAACAATCCTTCCGGTTGAGAGAAACTCTAGAGAGTGCTGCCGACATGGTTGATAATATTCGCGAGCGTGAAAAGGTTGTCATGGAGATTGCGAAGACGGCTGAATCGATCCGCAAGAAACCGCGCTCTGAAGACCGGAAAGATCGATGACGATATCGCTGTCAAGACTCACTTTAAACCTATTATCGAGCCGCTACAAAAGATTGTCGACAACGCGACGATTTCGGTGAAAAACGAACCTAACACCGACGACGACGATGATGTGAAGATCAAGACACGGTATGAAGGGGAGACACCAAAAAAGAGAAAACATAAAACTATCAAGCGATATAAAGAGAAGGAGGAGATACCGGAAAAAAGAAAATATGATATTTCGAAGCCATTGGACGCTTCATTGCCGACAACATCTACACCGAAAAACGCACAACTTGTGATACCCAAAACACTCGTAGACGAACATGTTTTCGAAACCACGCGTAACCCGCCCGAAATATCCCTTCGACACTGGTTAAGATCGTCGGAAGGTCAACAAATGATGCGAAAGGATTGGGGACCATTAGGACAAGAGTACATGGATGCTCTCCTCGGTGCAGATGAAAAGAAAGAGATTGATAATGTATACGAAGTCTATTTCGGCGAGAATGAGATGCGCATCGGAAACAAGCGATTCGCGATTGACAAAGATGACAATATAATTATAGGCGACACGCGGTACATTGGAACGCCCGGATTGTACGAGTTGATCTTCAAGAAAAGACCTGATTACCAGGAGGATAATTTGCAAAAATACAAGCACATATTATTGGCGACAAACGCGCATAAACGCAATTTTGATGTGCAAGGCCGTGTGAAGAGTAGCAAGGGGGATAAGTACAAATATATAATCGCATCGTTGACGCGGGTGGAATCGGACGACCCAAAATCTGGCATGGGAATGCCTCGCGCTATGACGCTAACCAACAATAAGATTGATTACGTGCACTGAGACGACCCCAACGAGCTAGTAGATCGCCTACGATTGCTCGATGCTTCGCGCCAAGCCAGCAACAATGCGCATGACAACGAGATCCTGTCGATTATCGAGGAACTGCGGGAAACGGGCATTATTATAAATTAAACAAGGGTCCCGACAATTTATTCAGTTCATCGCGTGACACTTTACAAAGCATTGAAAAAATGTCTATCAATAAATTTGGATTATTCGAGAGGAGAAATAATGCAACCCCTGGCACAAACGATCAATGGTATAGATTGATTAGAAGATGCGTGCGCAAAAACGCTCTGCATCGCATCGCTACAGATTATGATGCGAAATCGCGCAAGATTCGCCGTGTAGCGCAACCTGAGGCGGATACCGATGTTATCAACAAATTGTACCTGGAAGAGTGCTTTAAAACATTGATGATCCAACAGAAAGAGTCAGATGAGAAGTTGGTTGCGTTAGAGAAGGATGTACGAGCGTTGGAGACTGCGATAAAAGAGCTTCTGCGTGCGCCAAATACTACCTCAGACACAGGCATCTAATGCCTGTGTCTGAGGTAGTATTTGGCGCACGCAGAAGCTCTTTTATCGCAGTCTCCAACGCTCGTACATCCTTCTCTAACGCAACCAAGTTTGGAGAGACGGCAGTTGGTAAACGAGTTGCATGCGTCAACGAGAAAAAATTTCCCTTGAAGACATGTCATAGTGCGAGGATACGATGATCTGTGGCAAGCCGACATTGTCGAGATGCGTCCGTACTCCCGTTTTAACAGAGGTTACCACTACATACTCACCGTCATCGATGTGTTGAGCAAGTATACGTGGGCTGTACCACTCAAGAGTAAAGGAGAAAGCGAGACAGCTGACGCAATCGCCAAGATAATTCGTGATAGCAAGAGATGCCCGAAAAACATGCAAACCGATAACGGAAAGGAATTTTACAACGCCGATATGCAACGACTTACGCGAAGATATGACATTTATCACTATTCTACATATTCGGTATTGAAGGCGTCGGTCGTCGAGCGATTCAATCGCACGCTAAAGAACGACATGTGGAAGATGTTTACGCTAAATGGTACTTACAAGTGGTTCGACATGCTGCCACGCCTCGTATCAGATTACAACGGACGCAAGCATCAAACGATCGGCATGCAACCCGCCGACGTTACCCCCGCGATCGCCGAAAGATTCTTGGCTACCATGTACAATCGTGTAAAAATCGCGGGCCCGGCAAAGTTCAAAGTAGGTGATCAGGTACGCGTCAGCAAGTACAAACAACTTTTCGAGAAGGGATACACGCCAAATTAGACAACCGAAGTGTTTAAGATTGTTAAAATACAGCATACTAATCCCGTAACATATCTACTCGAGGATTATCGCAAAACATCTATCGCTGGAGCGTTTTACGAGCACGAGCTGCATCGCGCAAATTATCCGAATGTGTACTTCGTGGAAAAAATAATGCGCGGGAGGGGTGACGAGGTTTACGTGAAATGGTTGGAATTCGACAGTTCGCACAACTTTTGGATACATAAAAACAATGTTATTTAATGTATTTTATTCAATCATTTTATTTTATAACATAATATATATTGTATAACATATATGAAATATATGAAATATATAACAAAAAATATATAATTCCCATTAATACGTCCTTACAATATAATTTATTTACAACGATATTCGATAATGTCCCCACGGCAAGGTGTCGATCGAATCAGGTATGACATACCGTTTGTCGTCGTAGGGACTTAGAGCAATTTTCGTCTCGCTGATGGTATACACTTTATGCAATTTCGATCTTATACATGACTGCTGACGCGTCATTTCAATCTCGTCATTAAGGCAGCGCGTATAATCGTCGAATGTTATACTACGCGCTACGACGTTACTTTTGACACCTTTTGCCTTTTTAGTGTCCTTTTTACCATCCACCCGCAAAGCATACATTTTTGCTCTAAGCCCGACGAATTCGGTCATTATCGCGCCGTTATTCTCATCTTTCATCAGACCCGGCACCTTTTTATTCGCGAGCGGTATACCGTACGCATTATTCGCGGCGTAATCGCTGGTATCGAATCGAGCGATGTCGCGTTTCAAATTTTCATAGACATCCTGACATTTAATTTGATATATTAAACTATCCGTGTCGGTGTACATTACTCTACAATTGTCACGATAGAGCGGTGACATGTATTCGTGGAGAAATTCATAAAGACATACTTTTGATACGTCGAGTATGCACATGCCAACGTAGATTGGTTTGTAGAATTTAACTTCGAGTTTGCGTAATTCTATGGCAACTAATTTTTCCGAAAATATGCTTGTACTATGAAAATTTGGTTTCGCGATCATTGCCTCCGCACCGTACCGTCTGTCTCATTTTGTTAATAATTTTACATCCATATAATTGCGCACATTTTCCATCGTCTTACCGAATACCGCAGGAGGGGTAACGAGGTTTACGTGAAATGGTACCTGTGATATTGTTCATTAATTTATATACATTTTTTCAAAATCGTTTTTTGCTTGTGTTCTAAACTGTCTGTTGAGTTTGATGTATTTTTGAAGCCACGCTGACTGCGTGAATTGTAGTATGCGGTATATTTTTGTTATGCGTAGCCCGTGGCGCGTGCACTGCTGCAGATTACGATAGTGTATTACGTAGCGCTTCTTATTGTAAAGCGTTGCGAGGAGTTTATACTCCCGCTTGCCGGGCGGCTTATTGCGCGTCGGGCAAAACGGTAGGTCAATGTGCGCGTCATGAAGATACTGCGGATACTCTAAATCTACTTCGAGAACATAGCCTATAGGCGAATCGAACGCGATAGATGATATATCAAAATACATCGTCAACCCACCGAAAATCGGCATACGGCAATGGTTGACACATTGCCCATCCGTACAAATTATTTACATCAAAATACATGAGGTAAGATGAGGGTTTCGATGGGTCGTACGATTGCATGTACTTGTTATTAGCCTGTGCGTATCGACTTGAACATTGACTAAGGCCGCCGCGTATACCTCGTTCGACAAACATTACCATGTCAATATCTGTTAATAATTCAAATTTTATATTTGTATGTTTTAACATGACGTCCCATGTATATCCGGAGAGAGTATAATAATACGCGGGATCGAGTCCATAACTTTTTATACAACTGTCGCGAAAATTTTCAAATATGTCTGCCAATAACAAGACATCAATTTTTAAATATAAATCGCTATATTCACCTAGCGTTCAAAGAGAGAATCGGCTCCAGACGGTCTCGGCGTGCGCGTAATCACTCTCGGATACTGTGTCGCCGGTTAAGGAACTGTAAAATGAGTCGCGCGGCGGTAAACATGTGTCTTGTAATCTTTCCACGCAGTTTATGTATTCATACGGAAAGACGCCCTTCTGTGTCAACAAATTAAACGTATCTGTCGATAAATTTTGATATTCCGAATGTAAAATTTTTAGTTTATCTTTATCCAAAATGATGCTAATTTATCAAGACTAGCATTGAGAAACTTATACGAATCGATAAAGCGTAATTTTTCGCATTGTTGTTTTGTGTCAATCTAACAGTTTTCGAGAATGATATATATTTTTCCTTCGTTATCAACAGTAATTCGATTTCCCCTTCGAACGCTGTGGCTATGTCCTCGATAATAAAATGCGCGTTGTAGCCGGATAGATTGTGAAAGACTATAGGAATACAAAATGATTCTTTGTAATTTAAGTTACAATTTGAGTGCGCGGGGCCTTTGTACCGCCAGGTGAGGTAACAATGATCGCGAACGCGTGTATCATCTTCGTCAAACGGTTTCCCACAAATGTGACAATGCGTCGCGGTGCGAAATTTTGCCCACTCGTCAAGCGTTAAATTTACCATGGGGACATTGGTTGTTAAAATATTTTTTACGCGGATTGCTAAATTTTTAAGCTGTTTGGCGAACCACGCAACGCAATCAACACTACGGCGGGAATTGTACGCAGACAACGAACTGTCATACGAACACTGTATGTAATACGCGATGCTGAATACTTGATGGTGTTGATAATTTTTGACATCTTCGGTCTTTGTCAAAACACACTCGAGGTCGGCGTATACCACAAACGGCAGCCGCTCCTTCCTCGTGTAGTTGTCGAAGCTGAGTCACTTGTCATTGTCGCTCGGCAACCGAATAACGCAGTCGTTTAGTTTTCTGCAATCTTCCATATGCGCCTGCAACTGGTCTTCAGAATAGAAATAATGTAAGCATCTGTAAAAATAAAAAATTTATTTAAAATTATTTTTAATATAATTTAAGTTTAATAAATATATACTTACCGATCACATATAAATTTTCTACATTTGTGTTTGTTTAGTTGCGAGCTCACGAGGCGAGACAGATTTTTTATGCACGCGAAATGCTCAACGCTGTTTTCGTCCTCCACGTACAGCAGATTGACGTGTCTGTCTTTCTTTTTTTCCGAAAGACGTAGCGGGACGATGTTCTCGTTCTCAATGATGTACACGTTTATGGAGATGTCGTTTGCCAGTTCAAATTTTTTAATTTGATTCACAGTCACTGAAAACTCAATGTTTTGAACATTCAGCACTGTGGTGTAATGCGGATAGGAGGATTCCCGATCCACATGTATATCAGCGGGGTACAGAGCGGCCACCACTGACCATGCGAAACACGCATTGTCCGCTGGTCGCACATTAACAACCGCTTTCTTTGTCACAATTTTTCGTGGTAATATGATACGACATCCCGCGCGCATTGGATTATACTTATTTACATTCACTGTTAAATCTATTATCCTCGACAATGCTAGCCGCTATCGCCTTTCTGGAACTCTTCTAGCGATGCTAGCGTGAACTCAATAACGCGGTGTTCATACCACTCGCGTACATCAGACGTGCAAAAGAGTTCAAAATTTCTCATATTGATACTTTTATTGGAGCGTTTGTCACCGAACACAAATTCGCCGTTGAAAACAGTGTTCACTTTCACACTGGCGTGTCTCTGCAGCACATTCTCCACGTTCTCGACTACAATGTCTTTGGCATTTTTCAAAAATTGACGCGGTTCGATATACTCGGCGTTAATTACCGCACCGGTCAGTATACGGCTATTGAACGCCGTATCGATTTTGCGCCAAACAAGTCTTTGCGCGTTATTACCACTGCCATTAAATTCAGGCACGGATCCACCGACATACCGTCTCTGCAGACGCACCTTTGCACCCTCGAGTCGCGCTATTCTAGCCACCAGAGATTGTCTATGTCCAATCGAGAGACGCTGACGCTTGACACGGCTGCGTTTTTCCAGCTCTTCGATAAACTCTTCGCACTCTTGCAGCCATCCGAAATATTCGCCCAAGGTGATGACTTGGTGGGAATGCTCCAACAGGTCGCGCTCAACATTCTCCGCGTTCTCCATTTTTTGTAAAAAATTCATTTATACTGCACAGAAATAACTACTTTGATTGCACACTAAACTTTTTTTTCACAACTATTTTTCCTTGAGGAAAGCATGCGCTCGCCAGTGGTCACCGTACTATGACTCGGCAGCATCAGGGTCCTCATTATATATCTCGATCAACCCTTTGTTCGTCAACGTACGAACGAGAAAAATTTAGATGACGTAGATTTTTGGCGCTTGTTTTGTTTGCCTGGACAGTTCTAGTACTTAACGGCGCACATCCTTTCACTTTACCAGCGACAGTATAGGGTTCCTGTATCAGTGCAACATCGATCTTTTTCTCAAATGCGAATTGCCTTAGTTCGTATGAGGCAACTCTTGATTTTCCTAAGTTCACTTGGCATAATCTTAGCGAATTCATGAGTAATTAATCTTATTTTTTTGGATCTCACTAACCCGTACATACTCTGGACATGCCTTGTCATTAACATTATGGGAGCACTCTTTTCTACGGGCTCGTTTACAATTAGCGCACGCAAAGGTCTTATCTTTGGTGGGACAGTCATAGACATGTCCAATCTCCGCGCATTTGCCACATGTAGGATTCTCCTGCAATCAAGATGATATACAAAAACTGATACGGGTTGCTTCGGCAGGTGAATTGGCGCCACAGGACTCTTGTTTCAATATGGATTTTTATGAGATATTTGAATTAAAGAGAAATGTTTTAGTAAAAATATTATTCATCCACTTATTTCAAAAAGATAAAATAAAAAACAAAACTACTTTTATCTTTTTGAAATAAGTGGATGGTTTATATATTTGTTCTATGTAACGAAACGTAAAACAATTTATAGTATTATTGGCGCTATATACGTTTTATGATATCAATATGGATTTTTATATTTGAATTAAAAAGAAATATTTTTTAGAAAAAATTCGTCCACTTATTTCAAAAAGAATACAAAATAAAACTACTTTTATCTTTTTGAAATAAGTGGATAAATAATATTTTTTCTAAAAAATTATTTTTAATTCAAATAGCTCATAAAACCCCATATTGATATCATAAATCGTATATGGCACCAATAATACTACAAATTGTTTTACGTTTCTTTACATAGAAAAATATATACACCATCCACTTATTTCCAAAAGATAAAAGTAGTTTTATTTTGTATCTTATCTTTTTGAAATAAGTGGATGAATAATATTTTTTCTAAAAATTATTTTTTTTTTAATTCAAATATGTCATAAAAATCTATATTGATAATATGAATTCCGTGGCGTCAATTTAGAGCGTGGGATTACCACCGTGCGAACTAGGGTTCAAGACCGAGAAAAACTTTTCTTTGTGTAATATATCAAACATGTTTTTTTTTTATTATATACATTTATAATTATATATGATTATATATAATTATTATATATAATTATATATAATCATATATAATTATAAATGTATATATAATTATATATAAATACAGGGGCGTTCCAACCCGGGTGTGCAAAGAGTGCAGGGCACACGGGCGCCACGGGGGCGGCACACTCATGAAAATTTTTTCAAAAACAAGTCCTACCTCTTAGAAAATTGTTTATTAAAAAAACTTTTTTATTGAGTCCTTTTAAATCGAAATATATAAGAATATAAAAAGATATAAGTAGAGGCGGCAAATTTAGTGTGGCACCTCGATGACCCCGGCGCCAAGTACCCTAGGAACGCCCCTGTATAAATAAAAAATTCTCCTGCAATCTTTCAAAGCGAAAGCGAAAGACACAGGAAAGAAAAAAAAGTAACATTCAATATGTGTGTGTGTGTGTGCGCGCCGTGCGGCAACATCTTATTTGCAAACAAATAACAATCAGCCGCGCGGCAACAACGCACGAACTCGGGAGATGAGCAGTCCACTTTTCGTCGCCAAAGATAGAGGAACCAAGATGCCGCGACGTAAGTATTTCATATAATATCTCTCTCTCTCTCTCTCTCTCCCTTTTTTATCTAATAATTTTTTTTATCTATTTTAGCAAGAAGTGAAGGATACGTCATCCCGAAGAGGAAGACGGTGGACGCGAAGACGGCGACGGCGCCGCTGCCAGCGGACGCGAGGACGGCGACGGCGCCGCTGCCAGCGAAGGCGAGGACGGCGACGACGCCGCTGCCAGCGGATGCGAGGACGGCAACGACGCCGCTGCCAGCGGATGCGAGGACGGCGACGACGCCGCTGCTAGCGGACGCGAGGACAGCGACGGCGCCGCTGCTAGCGGACGCGAGGATGATGATGACTCCGCTGCCAGCGGACGCGAGAATGATGATGGCCCCGCTGCCAGCGGACGCGAGGATGATGATGACCCCGCTGCCAGCGGACGCGAGGACGGCGACGACGCCGCTGCCAGCGGATGCGAGGACGGCGACGACGCCGCTGCCAGCGGATGCGAGGACGGCGACGACGCCGCTGCTAGCGGACGCGAGGACGGCGACGGCGCCGCTGCTAGCGGACGCGAGGATGATGATGACTCCGCTGCCAGCGGACGCGAGAATGATGATGGTCCCGCTGCCAGCGGACGCGAGGATAATGATGACCCCGCTGCCAGCGGTCGCGAGGATGGCGATGACCCCGCTGCCAGCGGACGCGAGGATGGCGATGACCCCGCTGCCAGCGCAAACAGTAAGACAGGTACTATTATATGTAATATTTTTTTACAACACGCACGCACGCACGCACGCACGCACGCACGCACGCACGCACGCACGCACGCACACACACATATATATATATATGATAGATAGATAGATAGATAGATAGATGGATAGATGGATAGATGGATAGATGGATAGATGGATAGATGGATAGATAGATAGATAGATAGATAGATAGATAGATAGATAGATAGACAGGCACATAGCTAAATAAAACGATAGGTATGTATGTATGTATGTATATATCCGATCTTTTCTGTACACCCTGTGTATGTATATTTACACACACACATCTCTGTGTGTTTTTGTCTGTCTCTTCTTTCTTTTCTACATTGCATTTTTTCATACATGCACACGTATACAGAGTGATTCAGGAGGAAAGGTAAAGATTTTAGTGGGTGATAGTATAGGCAAATGCAAACAAAAAATGTCCTATTAACATGTGTCTTATTTTTATTGGTTACAATAAACCACTCACAGCAAAAAAAAGTCAAAGGCACAAACAAAAGTAGACGCAAATGACTAAGTTCAAAGTTGATTTTCAAAAATGCCACCTCCGACTTCAATACACTTTCTAATTCTTTTGACTGTACTACGTGTAGCTCTTCTGAGGTCATCTTGACGTTCTTTTATGAGAGCAGCAGTATTCATAATTATAAAAATAAGACACATGTTAATAGGACATTTTTTGTTCGCATTTGCCTATACTATCACCCACTAAAATCTTTACCTTTCCTCCTGAATCACCCTGTATAATAAAAAATATTTTTTACATTACATAAATAAAAATAATTACATACATGTATGTATATATATATGTATGTAATTATTTTTATTTATGTAATGTAGAAAATATTTATTATTATATACGTGTGCATGTATGAAAGAATGCAATGTAGAAAAGAAAGAAGAGACAGAGAGACAGGAACATATATATACTATATATATATATATATATATATATATATCACTCAGGAAAAATCGTCTTCAAATGATACTAGGAATCTGCCATAAACTTTTTCGCCAGTTCTGGGACACCCTGTATATCTATACATACCTGTATATAAATATATATATATGTAAATATAAAATTTCTTTTTTTTTGCAGCGAATTAACACCATGGTTCGTAAGGCGGTGAACAAGGAGCGGGCGCGCCAAAGAAAATACGCCGATCGCCGCCTTCATACTCCTGCAGCACCAGGATACGTGCTTGCGCCGCCGACAGCATCAGGATATATACCGCCAGCAGCACCAGGATATATATATGCACCGCCGACAGCACCAGGATATATATATGCACCGCCGACAGCACCAGGATATATATCCGCACCGCCGGCAGCACCAGGATATATATATGCACCGCCGACAGCACCAGGATATATATCTGCACCGCCGGCAGCACCAGGATACATGTCCGCACCGCCGGCAGCACCAGGATACGTGCCCGCACCGCCGGGCAGCACCAGGATACGTGCCCGCACCGCCGGCAGCACCAGGATACGTGCCCGCACCGCCGGCAGCACCAGGATACGTGTCCGCACCACCGGCAGCACCAGGATATATATCCGCACCGCCGGCAGCACCAGGATACATGTCCGCACCGCCGGCAGCACCAGGATACGTGCCCGCACCGCCGGTAGCACCAGGATACATGTCCGCACCGCCGGCAGCACCAGGATATATATCCGCACCGCCGGCAGCACCAGGATATATGCCCGCCTAGATTTTTTTATTTTATAACATTTTTTTTCATTTTATTTTTTTACATATTAGTCACACTTTTTTTTTACTTATGTATAATTGATGACAATATGGTTAAATATGTTCTTTTTTATTTTTATATGGTATTAAATAGTATAATAATATATCTTATAAGTTTCATATGATCAAATGTATTTTGTAAAATTGACAAAATATATTTTAGACAAAATAAAAAAATATAAAAGAATTATTTTATTTCATAACAACACCTGCCGAGAGATAAGTTGTAGAAATTTCTACTTATAAAATAGAATATTGTTATTTCACATTGTGTGAGATAGCACGGATGGCATATTATATATTAATATATATATATATATATATATATATATATATATATATAATATGCCATCCATGCTATCTGCTCACACAATGTGAAACAACAATATTCTATTCTATAAGTATAGATTTCTACAACTTATATTATATATAATTATTATTTTATTTTATTTTACTATTTATTATTTTATTTTATTTTATTATTTTATTATTTATTATTTTATTATTTTATTATTTTATTATTTTATTATTTATTATTTTATTTTATTTTATTATTTTATTATTTATTATTTTTTCTTATTTTTTAATTTATTTATTATTATTTATTATTTTTTATTATTATTTCTACATATATATACAGGGTTTGTCCGGAAAGTAATGCGTCGCATTTTTTTGTGACGCGACTATACATCGCAGAGCGATGGGACCGGTTGGGGAGGAAGGGGGGTACCCTTAGCTTTCCAACGGTAGGTCGCTCAATTGTTTCCATGCGCTTGGAGTTAGGACGGCTTATTCTGTGAACCTCTGCTTAGTGGTCGCGTCGAACTTGTGATGGAGAGAACGATAGAGCAACGCTATGCGATAAAGTTTTGCGTGAAGCTGGACAAGACGCCGCTGGAAACTTTTGAAATGCTCAAGAAAGTTTTCGGGGACGATTGCCTTTCCAAATCGCAGTCAAACAGATGGCACAAGATGTTTAGAGAAGGTCGGAAGGAGGTCGCCGACGAGGCCCGCGCAGGACGCCCGTCAACATCGCGAACGGACGACAATGTGACTCGTGTGCGCCAATTATTGAATTCAGACCGTCGAATGAATGTTCGCTTAATGTCGGAATTATTGAACTTGCCGAAAAAAAAAAAAAGGGAAAACATACGTAAAGTGTATATATTAAATTTAGTAATAATATTTATCATAAAAAAAAACGGAAAAATTTTTTTTTTAAAAGGGGCAATTTTTCTTTTAAATTACATAATATAAGAAAAAATTTTAAAATTTTATTCTAAAATAAGTGCGATTTTTTTTCTTGTCCAAAAATTATTTGTGGGGTTTATAGATTTGGGTTTGAAATTTTATCCCCCCACAATGAAAAATTGGGCCCCTTTTTCCCAAATATAAATTTTTAAAGCCCCAAAAAACAATACAGGGGGGCCTGCTCCCAAAAAACCCCATGATGTTTCTCGGGCCCCTTTTGAAAAAATTTTTCCCAAAAACCCCTTACCCGAAAAAATTACTACAACATTTGAAAAAGTATTCCTTAAAAGAAATTAGATTTGAATGGGGAAAAAATTTTTAAAAGCTCAACCCCCACCCCCAACAATTTGGGAATTAAAACCAAAAATATATCAAATTCCTTTTTTTTCTTTTTTCCCAAAAAAAAAAAAATTGTAAGTAAATAACCCCCGGGCCCGGGAACCCATTTTGCCCCTTATTTTTTGGGTTTTAATTTTTATAAATTTTTTTTTGGGGTTTTTTCATTTTTAATTTTATATTTAATTTTCTTGTACCTTTGAAAAATTAAAAATTTTAAAAATTTTTTTATTGAAACTTCCCGGCCCCCAAAAACTCACCCCTTTTAAGGGGTTTTAGGGGTTTTTTTGTGGGTTTCCCCCGAGCCCCGAAAATTTTTAAAAATTTTTTTTTTGGGAAAAACCCCCTTTTGGGGGCAAAAAAAGGCAAAGGGGTTTTTTGATCAAAAACTTCCCCCTGAAAATCCCCGGGATAACAAAATGGAAATTGTTTCCAAAAAAATTAAAAATTTTTAAAAAAAAGATTGGGGGTTTTTAAAATTTAAAAACAATTTTTAAACTCTTTTTGGGGAATTTTAATTCTACCCATAAAAGGGGTTTTTGAGAGCAGCCGCCATTTTTTTTTCTGAGTCCTTAAAACCAATTAGTACTCTGGAATTACGACCCTTATTTTTTTGTACGGGGCTAGTAAATTTTCCCCAAAAAAATTTTTAAAAACGACTTTTTTTTTTTGTGCACTAAGAAAAACATATGCATTATTTTCTAGAAAAAAATTGTAATAATTTTTAAATTTAATTAGGTATTTAAAATGTGAACTTCCCTTTTTGAAAAAATTTTTAGGGGTTATTTTCCCCTGTAAATATTATTCCCCTTAAATTTAGATAAACCCCACTTTACAAATGTTTCCCTTGAATTGGCCCTTTTGAAAACTATCAGTTACTTTCGGGAAAATTTATTTTTAGATTTTTTAAATTTTTGAGTCCTTTTCTTTTAACCCCTGGCCAAAATTTTTTTTTTTTTGGGGGAATTTTTTTAGGATATCACTTTTTTTTAAAAAAAAACAGATATATAGAGCATTTCTGAAATTTAAAATTTATCACCCTTATGTATTTTCGATTCTTATCACATAACTTTGAAAGTAAAATTTTTTAATAATTTTCATTCCCCAAAAAATTTGGGGAAAAATATGGGAAATTGTACATAAAAAAAAAAAATATAATTATATTATGTTACAAAAAATATTTTATTTAATCATATAGTAAAGTTTTTTTTAATTGTAAAAATTTTAAACCCCTTACATTCCCCCATTTTTTCCCCAATTGAACAAAAAAAAATTTTTTTTTCCCTTGGGGTATGAAATTGAAAAAAGGGAAAGGGGGCCCCTTTTCCATCGCCCATTCTGGGGGAACAAAAACCATTATTTTTTCTTCTTCTCTCCTTTTTTAAACGCCATACATATTTGGGTTCTGATAATTTTTTTCTTGATGATCTTTTTAAAAATGTCATGAACCTTTTAGGTCCAATTTAAAAAAACTTATTGCATCGTTTTAATGCAGCGCTTACAGCGCTTTTATAAAGCGCCAGAGCGGGCCGATTTTTTTTGGCGTTACGGCAACTTTTTACACCTTTTAAAACAGTTGATTTTTTTAAATTTTTGTTTTTTACGGCAGTTTCCCCAATACAGCGCCATTAATTTAATCTGTTTAAGAAAAATAGGAATGCCCCTTTTTTCCCTTTTTGGGCCATTTTTTTTAAAACATTCCCAAAATATATTGAGTAAATACCATTCCTTTTTTTGTTCCCCCTCTCAAAAAAAAGTGTAGGGCCCCCCCCCCCGGATTTTTTTTTTCATCTTGAAAAATATAGCTTTTTATTGCTTGTATTTTTTTTTTAAAATGTGTTTTTACTCGTCGGCACGGCGGGAACCCCGTTTTTTTGATAATTTTTTAGAACCCCTTTTCAAAATTAAAATAAATTTTGAGCTTTTTAAAAAAAAGGTTTTAAAATTTGTTTGGGGATTACTTTTTTTTTTTAAAACCGGCCCCCTTTTCGGAAAAAAATTTTCCCCGTTTACGGCCCCTTTAAAAAATTCTACTTTAAAAAATTTTTTTAGGGTGACCCTTTTTTTTCCTTTTTTAAAATGTAAAAATTTTAGGGGAAATTTTAAAAAAAAAAATGTTTCCCCAGTTGACATTGTAATTACATTTCCCCTTCGAGAAAATTTTTTACGGCTTTAATTCGTTTTTTAAACATTATTGAGTGGGAAAAAAGTCGACATTGGCCCCAAAAAAAATTCCGAAACTCTTGTTGGTTCTTTTTTCAAAGGGGGTTTTCCCCCCCCAGTTTTTCAACCCGGGGCTTGAATGTTGCAATTTTTTGGGGGTTCCCAAAACCGGAAAAGCTCAAAAAAGGATTAAAATGCTTTATTTTTTAAGTATTTTTGCCTAATGCAAACCGCAGAAAAAACGACATTGTAATATTAAATTCCCGAAACCCCCGAAACGGCATCTTTTTTAAAAAAGGCCTTTTTTTTTCCACTAACTTTTTTGGGGGTTCCCACAATATAATTCTGAATATCAAAAATGATTTGGGGAAAAATCCCACGGGGGATCGTACATTTTCAAAAACCCCTTTTTCCGGGCGGATTGTTTTTTGGCATTCGGGTTTGAATATGATCTCAGTCATTATATTCTCCCAAGGCCCTCGTTTGTTTAAAAATGATGCTGGAAGGGGAAATTTTTTCAAATGTGGGTTCCAAAATTTCTAGGGGCCCCAACCCACTGGGTTTTTCCCCTCACGGGGAAAACGTCGTTCCAAATTTTATCATTGCTTTTTTACATGAATTCCCCCTTTGATTATAAAAAATTCGCCCCCCTTTAATTTGTCTCTAAAAAATTTTCAAACCATTTTGAAAATTGCGTATTTTTGGGTTTTTTAATTCATGACAACCGGGGGATTTTAAACCCCTTCTAGGATTTCAAGCCAGATTAAAACCCCGGGGTTTTCCCGTGGGGCAGATATGGCGTCTTTTTTTTCCCCTTTTTTCGTTTTCCCAAGGGGTTTAAAATTTTTTAATTTTGAAAATTTTCCCCCGCCTCCCCCTTTCCCCTTCTTTTCAGTCGAGAATCTGATTTTTATCTTGTAAAATTGGGGAAACTCCTTTTAAAGCTTTTCTGGTTTTTTCTTTAAAATTTCGAATCATTTGCGATAAAAAATCGGGGCGTCAATTTTCCAAAAAATTTCCCCGATCTTTCATAAAAGTCGTAAATTTTACGGTTTAAAATCCAGTTTCATCGTCATCGGATTTGTCTCGGGGTGCGGGTTTTAACTTTTTTTGGGTTCCGATTAATCGGGAAAGGGGCTCAAAAGCTTTCTGAAAATTTTTTCGAGCCTTTCGGGATATTTCTTTTCCTTTTTTTTTAAAAAAAAATTGGGGTTTTAAAAAGGGACCCTTTTTAAGTCTCAAAAGTCCCCTTTAGTTCACTCAAATTTCCGGGGTTTGGGGAAAAGAAGCAGGGGGTAAAAGTTTTTTTCGGGCTCTTTTTTTATTTAAATCGAAAAGGGGTTAAATTTAAAAAAACCCCCTTTTTTTTTTTTAAAAAATAAACCCGACCCCTTTTTGTAACTTTTAAATTTCGTCATTTTTGGACATTTGGTTTTAATTCCCAGAATCGGGAAAAAATGTAAAATTAAAATGTTTCTTTCCTGAGGTTTTTTTGGATAGTAATCATCAAAAAAAAAAACAAAAAAGGAAAATATTCGGGGGAATTTTTTCATCGAATTTTTAAATTTTTCTTAAAAATTTTTTTAATTTTTTTCTATTTTCCCCTTTAAAAAATCGATCCATTTGACCAGGTTTTATCAGATCCGCCCCCGGAACAAGGGTTCCCCCTAATGGGTTCCCCGTTAAAAAAGACCAAAATTCCTGTTTTTAAAAAGGCCATTAAAAAATTCCACAGTTTCGATGCCAAGGACTTATTCGAATCTACATTCCCCAAGTTGTATCGCTTTTTTCCGGGGACTTTGGGGCTTTTTAATTTTGTTAAATAATTTTTTTAAAAAATTTTGTTTTTTTTTAAAAATTTTTTTAAAATTTGTAAATATTTCCCCCAGGCTAATTTGATAGCCGGATTATAATCTTTAAAACCCTTTTTCCCGATTTTTGGGGGGAAGATGTAAAATTTCCCCCTCTTGGCGTTTTTTTTTAAAACCGATATCAAAGAACGTTTTTTAAAAACGAAATTCTCGTAAGGGGGCCGGGGGAAAATCAACCCGGGGACACTTCTAAAATAAATTATTTCCCGGGGTTTTTTTGTCCCCCTTGCAATAGG
This sequence comes from Nylanderia fulva, assembly GCF_048542155.1. NCBI lineage: Eukaryota > Metazoa > Arthropoda > Insecta > Hymenoptera > Formicidae > Nylanderia > Nylanderia fulva. The sequence continues at coordinate 83,702 of NW_028190382.1, read as the reverse complement.
TTTTTTTATGTTTATAATTCGGATAATTTTACCGTATCGAAAAAATTTTTGGCGAAACATTTTCATCGGAAAATTTCCCACGTTACGTATTTTTAAAAAAAACTAGAAATTTTCTTCTCCGGCGTTTTTTCCTAATAGGGAGCATTTTTTACCCAAATCACCCCAATGCGGGGTGCTGGATATTTCTACGTTGATATTCCGGGGGCCAAAAAGTAATAAAAACCCCTTTTCCCCTATTGGATTAGGGGACGAACAAAAAATCACTCAGGTTTAAAATTTTAAAATGCAAAAATCAAAAAAGTTTTACAGGTGGAGGCTTTTAGTTCGAAAACCCCAAATTTTCTTTTAGGGGGATTCATTCTCGAAATTTCCCCCCCAAATGGGCCCCTTTTCCATTCACTAGACTCAAAGAAAAAAACCGGGGTCGTGGCCGGGGTAATGAAAATTTTCATGAATTTTATTTTTTGGACGGTTTTTTCGCCAAATTGACCGGGGTTTCCCCTTTTTGGGCGAAAAACTCTTAAAAATTCGTTCTTTTTTGGAAAAACCTTTTCCCCAATTTTTTTCAAAGTACCCCCCCGGGCCGTGTTCTCTCTCGGGGTTTTAGAACCCCATCTGTATAATAGACCCCAACTTTTTCAACTGGGGGTAGTTAGCATCATTAAAAAGGAAAAACTTTTGCAGATTCCCCAAAATAAAATTTTTTTTCGACATCAATCGTGTTCTAAAAAAAAATTTCCGGCCCCTAAAAAGTTTCTATCTTTTTTTCCCTTGACACCATCAGGTTTTTAAATGGGGGAAACCAATAACCAAAATTATTTATAACGTTAAACCCCTTGGAAAATCTTCAATTTTCACCATTTTATAAAGCTTCAATGCAGTTTTTTATCTTTTTTTGGGTGGTTTGGGGGGATTTGTTATGATCGTTAAATCCGAATTTTCATTTATTTGTGTGAGAAAAGCGTACTTTTTTTAAAAAGGTTTTTTATCATTATTTTTTTTTTAAAAAAAATTATTTTAAATTTTTTTTTTTTTGCTGTACATTGTACAATTCAATGCTGGAATTCCCCTTAAAACCCCCCCAAATTTTTTTCGATTGTGGGGCCTTTTTTTTTCCCAAAGAAAACCCCCATTCTGTTTCCCAACTTACCTTTAAAAAGATCATCAGATGACGCGGGGAAAACAATTTTTTGGTAATGAGGATTTTTTCTTAAAAATTTTTAAACCTTAACATTTTTTTAAATTTTCCCCAAATTTTTTCCCAAAAAATTTTTGATTTTTTTGGGGGCCTCAAAAGGGAAAAAAGGGGGAACTCGTGTTTAAATTTTTTTAGGATTTTCCCGGGGGACATTTTCTTATCCAATTTTTTTGAAAGGGGAGAGGAAAAAAAAAATTTTTTACCTTTTCCTAAAAAGAGTTCGTTTTAAAAGTTTTTTTGGGGTTTAAAAAAGTGCTATTTTTAAAAACATTAAATTTTTTTTTTTTTTCAAGTACTTTTTAAAACCCCAAAAATGCATATATAGGTAGTTTTGACCCCTCTCCCCTTACTTGAAAAAAATCATTATTCGATATTAAAAATTGGAAAATCAAAAAACAGAAAATTTTTTTCTTGGGGCAAAGGTTTTTTAAATTTTTGGGGCCTTTTCTTTTAAAAATGGTTTCCTTTTTTTTTTTTTTTGATTTTTTGGAGTAAAGTTTAGAGAGGAGAATGAGGGTAAGAAAAGACGAGTATCAAAAAAAGGAAAAAGGGGAAAAAAAGGGGGTGATAAAAAAATTTGGGGGGTGAAAAAGGTGAGAGAGGGTGAGAGAGGACAAAAAAATGTGGAAAAAGGGGTTTTAGAGAGAACAAAAAAAGGGGGGGAAAGAGGACAAAAGGGGGAGGAGGACGAAAGAGTGTGAAAGAGGGCAAAAGGGGGGTTTTCCCCAAAAAAGGGGGGGGGAGAAAATGAAAAAGTGAGAGGGGCCCCAAAAGGGAAAGGGAAAAAGGGCAAAGGGGGGTGAAGGGTTTTGAAGGGGTGAGAGAAATTTTAAAGAAAATGGGAAAAGGAAAAAAGGAAGTGAAAGAACGAAAAATTTTTTAAGGACGAAAAAAGGATTAAATAGGACAAAGAGGGTGAAAAGGACAAAAAAGGGGGGCGGGGAAAAAAGATTGTGAAAAAAGGGGGGAAAAATAAAAAAGGGTTTAGAGAGGACAAAGATTTTTAAAAGGCAAGGGGTTTTGAAAGAAACAAAAATTTTTAAAGGGGACAAAATTTTTTAAAGGCGAAAAAGGGGGGAAAAGGGGGAAAAGGGGTTAAAGGGGACAAAGAGGGGGAAAAGGGGGGAAAGGGGGAAAAGGGGGAAAAAAGGGTGAGAAGGGCAAAGGGGTTTAAAAAGGGGAAAAAGGGATTTGGGCAAAAGATTTGGGGGGAGGGGGGGGGGGGGGGGGGGGGTTTTTTTTGGGGGAAAGGGGGGGGGGGGGGGAATTTTAGGGGGGGGGTTTTTTAAGGGTGAGAAAATTTATATATATATATATAATCCCTGATGACGTAGCGGACGCGGACAGAAAGGGGAAGAAAAGAAAAATTTTACTTCTTTTTTTTTTAAAAAAAGTCATTTTTGACCGTTGTACCCCCAAAGGTTGGGGACCGATTTTTTCCCCTTCTTGGCTCAAATTACTTTTTGCGATCCCCCCTTTCGGTTTTTTTTACGGGAATTTTCAAATTTTTTTTTTTTTAGTTTTTTCTTACCCAAAAAAAAATTGGTTTTTGGGGGTGGGGGAAAGGAGATTGTTTTTCCCTTTTAAGTCTTTTAGGGTTTGAACATGGCCGGAGACACTACCGCGTCTTCCTAATATATATTCTTCATCCACACCCACACCCACACCCACACCCATCCACACACACGCACAAACACCCACACCCACACCCACACCCATCCACACACACACGCGCGCGCGCGCCAGTGACATGGCTACACCCGCGGAAAGCCCGGACACGTCCCGAGGGCCCCAACTTAAAGGGGGGCCCTTAATAGCCAATGGCTCGATTCTTGAATTTATTTTCAAGAGAAACGTATAAATTCAGTTTTAAAAAAATACAAAAAAAGTTGTAAGTTGATTAGCTAAAAGTTTTCTATAAGAGCCGAATTTACATATACATTTTTTTTGCTCAGGGGCCCTCAACATTGTAGCTACGCCACTGACACACACACACACACACACACACACACACACACACGCGCGCGCGCGCGCGCGCGCGTAAATACGAATATATATAATATTAATTAATTACTACTTACTCAACTTTTAATCTGCTACTTCTGCTAGCCTCAATCTTTACTGTTTCAGAGCCTCGGATAAACTGCCAAGCGGAGTGCTATACACTTTTATATAATATATATATTGGACACGAGTTTCTTTTGTTTCTGATTCTCGAGAGTTAAAGTAGGAACATACGAGTATCATATATCTACTAGCTTTTCGGACCGCGCTTCGCGCGGTCCTCAAAGCCAGCCTTTCTATTCGGACCGCGCTTTGCGCGGTCCTCATATAGTCTATATTAAATCCGTTTTAACACAAAAAATTAATTCTTTTTTTGTATTACCGCGAACTACTTCCACATTTGTTGTTCGACTTTCACGAAATTTATACCAAAATAAATGTTTAAATTTTTTTGTGGATGACTACTATGTTATCTATTTCTTTCTCCCAGATATTTTATTTTCTTTTTTTAAGACACGCTTTCTCTCTCTCTCACTCTAAAACACACGCGCTCCCTCTCTCTCTCTTTAAGACACATGCTCTCTCTCTCCTTATCTCTCTCCCTCCCTCTTTCTTTAAGACACACGCTCTTTCTCTCTCTCTCTCTCTCTCTGTGTATGTGTGTGGGGTTTTTTAAGTTTACGCTTTCACCTACGCATCCACCCACACAATCGCATATTTATGAACGGATTTTTTAAAAAATTGATACCAAAATGTTGCAAATTTTTGGCGACGATGTGGTTTTTTCAAGTGTTACACCTCCACCCACACGCATGCGCATTTATGGACCAATTTTCACGAAATTAGTACCAAAATGTTGCAAATTTTTCTGAGAAAACTGCTGTGTGGTTTTTTTAAGTTTTATCCCACCCACGCATGCATCCACGCATTCACACATTTATTCACATACTTTTTTGAAATTTGTAGTTAAATTTTGTTGGAGATGGCTACTATGATTTTAACAAATTTTTATCATCCTATTCATCCACCCACGCACCCATGCACCCATTTGCATACGCATTTATTGACTTGGTCACACCAAGAAGTAATTTTTAAAAAATTTGTGTACGTATTTGTGATTATGTGTGCAATTCGTGTAAATAGACCTTTAATTTGTATGCAATTTTCACGAAATTAGTACCAAAATGTTGCAAATTTTTGCAATCACAAACATGTACACAAATTTATTTAAAATTACTTATTGGTGTGACCAAATCAATAAATGCGTATGCACATGGGTGCATGGGTGCGTGGGTGGATGAATAGGATGATAAAAATTTGTTAAAATCATAGTAGCCATCCCCAACAAAATTTGAGTACAAATTTCGAAAAAGTCTGTGAATAAATGTGTGAATGCGTGGGTGAATGCGTGGGTGGGATAAAACTTTAAAAAACCACACAGCAGCTTTCTCAAAAAAATTTGCAACATTTTTGTACCAATTTCGTAAAAATATTGGTCCATAAATGCGCACGCGCGTGGATGAATGCGTGGGTGGAGGTGTAACAATTGAAAAAACCACATCGTCGCCATCTTCAAAAAATTTGCAACATTTTGGTACCAATTTTTAAAAAATCGGTTTATAAATATACGATTGCGTGGGTGGGTGCGTGGGTGGAGGCGTAAACTTAAAAAAATAAAACACCAGCTTTGTCAGAAAAATTTGCAACATTTTGGTACTAATTTCGTGAAAATTGGTCATAAATGCGCATGCGTGTGGGTGGATGCGTGGGTGGATGCGTGGGTGGATGCGTGGGTGGAGGTGTTACACTTAAAAAAACCGCATCGTCGCTATCTCCAAAAATTTTGCAACATTTTGATACCATGTGTTCAGAAATATTTCAAAAAAAAAATTTTTTCGCAAAAACATACCCTCCTCTGAAGAAAAAAAATAAAAATAAAAAAATTAAAAAAAAAACCCACAGCAGCCACCCCCGAAAAATTTGCAACATTTTGGTACCAATTTCGAGACAATCGGTCCACAAATGCGGAAGTAGTTCGGGCACAGACAGACAGACAGACAGACGGACGGTGCTTATATATATAGATTAAATTAATCCCTCTCTCTCTTTCTCTCTCTCTCTCTCTCTCTCTCTCTCTCTCTCCCTCTCCCTCCTCAATATTATATATAATAATATAATATTATAAATAAATATTATATAATATAATCATTTTTTGCAGTAAAACAGAAAGCTCGATGGGCAAGAGCCGGAAGAGGTACCAATTTAAAAAAAATCGGTTCATAAATATACGATTGCGTGGGTGGGTGCGTGGGTGGAGGGGTAAACTTAAAAAAATAAACCAGTAGTTTTCTCAAAAAAATTTGCAACATTTTGGTACTAATTTCGTGAAAATTGGTCCATAAATGCGCATGCGCGTGGGTGGATGCGTAGGTGGGGGTGTAACACTTAAAAAAAACCGCATCGTCGTTATCTCCAAAAAAATTTGCAACATTTTGATACCATGTGTTCAGAAATATTGCAAAAAAAGATTAAACATACCCTCCTCTGTAGAAAAAAAAAAAAAAATTAAAAAATTAAAAAAAAAAACCCCACAGCAGCCACCCCCAAAAAATTTGCAACATTTTGGTACCAGTTTCACGAATATCGGTCCACAAATGCGGAAGTAGTTCGCGTACATACATACAGACAGACGGTGCTTATATATATAGATTGGATCATCAGAGCTCCGAAATTTTGTTTGAGATGATTCGCGAGCTTTCTTATCTTTAAATGATATAAACTATGAAGTCACCAGATGATAATTAAAAAATGGTAGTAATTCAATCGACCAATTCTGGCAAATAATTAAATTTATTGTATTTTCACAACGTTTCGGCCGTGGGTTTCGGCCCTTATCAAGTGCTATAATATAAATTAACAGAACAATTATAAAAATAATAAAATATATAAAAATATAAAAATATTCACACGTTAATACGCAACCATACCTATGTTCTTAAATCACAACTTTTTTAAAAAACAAAAATTCGATCTTAAAATATGACATTATATAATAACATGATAGTATAATACGAAATAACTATGTTATCGTGTCGATTTCGAGCTTCTTATATACTCACTATTTTGATCAAACTAAACGACCTTTATCAATTTTTCGTAAACATTATTTAAATTATCCGTGTCTTTTTGTAAATTTATTGTGTTGTCAAATTTTTTGATAAAAAACATCTCCGCGATTTCTCGTTTACTTACATATATCTCATGGTGTAAAATTTCTGGAGTAGACCAATTGAAATCATGACCATTGTCCAATTTATGATTACTTATGACTGAGTAATTACTATTGTGTAATTTAAAATTATTAGAATGTTCTTTTATACGTGTGCCTAATTGTCGTTTAGTTTGACCAATATATGATGAGAAACAATTTGCACAATTAATCTTATATACTACTCCTGTTTTTTCTTCTAACGATAAAGGATCTTTGACGCGTCTAATTAATGAATTTAATTTTTTCGGTATGCAGTAAACGCTTTGCAAGCCAGTAAATCGTAATAACCTCGAAACCTCCTCACTAAGTTCTTTGACATACGGTAATTGTATAATACGGTCAATTTTTTTATTAACTGAATTGTCATTATCCACATTGCGATCGTCATTATTTCGTATCTTGAGCAATTTTAACCTATTATTCACAAACTTATTAATAATATCCGACGGAAAACAATTATTCGTCAATATCGATTTTACTTTAGAGATGTTCCTTTGATGAAAACAGTCGTCCGATAATAAAATTGCATGGTCAACAAGAAAATAGTATTCTTTTTGTATTTATGAGGGTGGTCTGAAAAATTTCCGACCTAACAAAAATACAAGACACTTTTTTTTTTAATTTATTTTTATTTTTCTACATAGTCTCTTTGTAAGTCTACACACTTCTCCCAGCGATGCTTTCATCTCTTTAATCCGACCAAATAGTACTCGGCAAAATAATTGTTTACGAAGGTAATGGTCTCCTCATTTGACGAAAATCTTTGTCCCCTGAGCGCAACTTTTAGCTTAGGGTACAAAAAACGTCGCCTGGGGCTAGATCTGATGAGTAAGAAGGGTGGTCAAGCAGTTCAAACCGCAATTCGTGGATTTTCGCCAAAAAATATTTAATGACAGCTCGATATTCGATTTTTTCCATTTTTATAAAAACACTCACATCGACTCACTCAAACAATTGTCAAACAACAACTGCGCGTCCAAAATGGCTGAAATTTTGGTGAGTATTTTTCATAAGATGCGCAAACACATTCCCTAACTTTTATTGATGAGTGCTGTCGTCTTCATGTTAAGGTCAGAAACTTTTCAGACCACCCTCGTAAAAGGATGATTAAAATGATAATTAATATATCTACTCGAGCAAGTGGGTTTCATAAACCAATCAGTTAACAAACTACTATTATGTCTAATCACAGTGGTGTTCAAAAAATTAATCGCGTTATCACTTTCAATTTCATGTGTAAATTTTAATCTCGGATGGTAATTATTAAAAGCCGACACAATTTCATCAACACCCTTTAATGGGATGATCGTGAAAATATCATCCACATATCTGTAAAACAGCGAAGTTTTGAAACTCAACCTTTCCAGGCAATTCGTCTCTAAGTCGTCCATCACTATATCCGCTAATATGGGTGAGAGCGGAGACCCCATAGGACTACCAAAAATCTGTTCATAGTAACGTCCGTTAAAAACAAAACTTGTTGAATTCATAATGAAGTCAATTACATACAAAAATTGGGAAAGGTTGAATTTCGTTTTGGTTGAGATGTCCGTCCAACGCTTTTTTATTCCGCTAATTACTAATTCTTTCGAGATATTCGTAAATAAGGAAGTAACATCTAATGATATTAATACTTCATCGTCATTAATTGCTTTGTTCTTAATATTCTCGGGAAAGGACCAACCTTCCTAATAAACGATCTCGGTTTTTTAATGGAATTAATGAGTATATTATGTATCCTAAAAAAATCATAAAAATGAAAAGGTCAGGCCATGTTCAAAAGAAGGTACTCAAAAATTTAAACGATCTAATAATAAATTATCACGAAAAGTAACTGATATGTTATTCAAGGTGCCAGTTCAAAGTGAACATACGTAAAGTGTATATTATCTAAATTTAGTAATAATATATTACCATGAAAAGTAACTGTGATATTTTATTCAAGGTGCAAGTTCACATTGAATATACATACATATAAGTAAAACTGATTACAATTTGATTCTAGAAAATAAGTGCGATATGTTATTCTTAGTGCACAAAATATAATAGTCGTTTATAGAGATTTGATTTGAAATTCATACTAGCCCGTACAATGAAAAATAATTGCTCGTAATTCCAGAGTACCAATTTGTTAATGACTCAGAAAAATAACATGGCGGCCTGCTCTCAAAAAACTATGATGTTTCTCGATGTCCATTTAGAAATAATGTCGAAGCTCTTACAGAATAATTACTACAACATTTGAAGTACGAAAAGTATTACATTAGAAGAAGATTAGATTAGAATAAGGATTCAACGTATTTTTAAAAGCTCTACACACAACAAAGTGAATATACAAAACTATATACAAATACCTTTTTCTTCTGTGTTTCTGAAGAAAATTGTAAGTCAAATGAAACCTTGCACTTTGAGAATCATGTCACTTACTTTTCAGAGTCAAATTGATAAATTTTTTTTGTATATTTTAATGATATTTATTTCTCACTTGTATCTTGAATAATTAATATGTAATTTTTTATTGTATATTACGACAAATAATCAGTAAACTTTTTAAGCGTATAGCTTTATTGTAGTTGACCTGAGAACTGTACATTTATAAATTTTACTTAATATACACCCGTTTCGAGCAACAAGGCAAAGTTTTCTGATCAATAACTTACTCCCTGAAAATACGGTATAACACAAATCGGAAGTTGATACGAAAATTCGAAATTTTGCTAAAGAAAGATTGGAGGTTTTTAATTTATACAATTTTCACAACTCTTATTTCAATTATTTATTCTACTCATCGAAAGTTTTTTGAGAGCAGGCCGCCATGTTATTTTTCTGAGTCATTAACAAATTGGTACTCTGGAATTACGAGCAATTATTTTTCATTGTACGGGCTAGTATGAATTTCAAATCAAATCTCTATAAACGACTATTATATTTTGTGCACTAAGAATAACATATCGCACTTATTTTCTGGAATCAAATTGTAATCAGTTTTACTTATATGTATGTATATTCAATGTGAACTTGCACCTTGAATAAAATATCACAGTTACTTTTCATGGTAATATATTATTACTAAATTTAGATAATATACACTTTACGTATGTTCACTTTGAACTGGCACCTTGAATAACATATCAGTTACTTTTCGTGATAATTTATTATTAGATCGTTTAAATTTTTGAGTACCTTCTTTTGAACATGGCCTGACCTTTTCATTTTTATGATTTTTTTAGGATATCAGTTACTTTTTAAAGTACAGATATATAGAACAGCTTTCTAGTAATTCAAGTATCACAAATATATGTATTTTCGATTCTTATCACATAACTTTGTATAAGTAACAATTTATGCAATATAGTTCAAAATAATTGAAATATATGGTATAAATGTACATATATAAAATATATAATTATATTATAGTATACATATATATATATTTTATTTAATCATATATGTAAATGTTTGTATAATTGTAATAACTTTTAACGATACATTGCACATTTATTTCAATTGCAACAGAATGAATTTATATTTTTGTATAAATATTGAAAATAAAGAATGGGCCCCTCCATCGCCCATTCTCGTGAGAACGCAACCATATATTTTTTTTCGTCTCTCCGATTTTAACACGACATACATATTTCTGTCTGATAATTTTTTTCTGGATGATACTTTTTGAAATGTCATGAAGCCTAGGTCAAATTAGAAACTTATTGCACTTGTTTTAATGCAGCGCTTACAGCAGCTTTTATAAAGCGCCAGAGCAGCCGATATTTTATTTTGGCGCTTACGGCAACTTTTATACAGCGCCATTATTTAATCTGTTCTAAGAACAATATGTATGCCCCTTGTGCTTCTTTGGGCCATTTTTTCTTGAACACTTCCATATCATTAGAGTAATACCATTCCGATTTTGTGTCAGCTCTTAACATACATGTGTAGTGACCACGATTCATTTCTTCACCTTCGTGAAATATAGCGCTTATTACCTTGTACTTTTTTTTATTAATCGTGATATTACTCGTCGGCACGGCGTTAATCCGATTGTTGATAATTTTTTTAGAAGCACCGTTTATCGTTTCCCATTTAGAAAATTCTACATTAATCAAACTTTGTAGAGTGACACCTTTTTTCCTTTTTAATGTCGAATGTATAGGTAATATTAGCAAACTACTGCTTTCCTGCTTAGTTACATTGTAATTACATTTGACATTCGAGCAACATGTTACGTGCTTTAATTCGAGTTCTAATACATCATTGATGTCGGAATACGTCGACATTAGAGCCGTAAAAAATTCCGAAACATCTTGTTGTGTTCGTTCTTCGAAGCGTTTTCCGACAGATCTTCTAACCGCTTGAATGTTGCAATATTTACGTTCACCATACGCGCAGATAGCATCAGTCAATGCATTCGATGCTTTATTTTTCAGTATTTGTTGCCTAATACGTACGCAATGAAACGCACATTGTAATATTACATTAGCGTAACACGAAACAGCATCGTTATTGCAAAGGCCATATATTTTCCACGTAACTATACGTTCTGGTTCCTCACAATCATAATTCTGCACATCATCAATGATATTAGGGATAGCCCATCGACGATCGTACATTTTCACAACGTTTCCAACATTTTTCTCGGACGGATTGATTTGTGGCAGTTCAGATTTGAATATAGATCTCAGTCAATTATATTCTACAATGGCTCTCGAGTTTGCTTTAACTGATGCTGGATTGAAATTTATCAAATGTAGGCCTTCCAATTTACTTACTCGTGACAAACCTACATAGGCTTGACCATCACTGAATACAGTCATTCCTAAATCCATCATTGCATTGTTACATGTAATTCCTTGACTTTTGTGTATAGTTATTCCATAACTGAGAGACAATGGAAATTGTTTCCGATGTACCACTAATTTGTGGAATACTTCAAATTTAATATCTACTTTCGTTATTGCGATTTCTTTGTTATCCGAAATAACTATTTTGATGGAATCAATACGATTGCCGTCAGCAGAGCGATTAACCTAACGCGAAAATCATTTAATTATTTTTTTCGTTCAAGTACATTTAACAGCAAAAACTGCATATACGTAGGTATGTATTTAACTCTAATGCCATTACTTGAAACAAATACATTATTCGATATTAACAAATTGGAACTCTGGAATTACGAGTAATTATTTTTCATTGTACAGACTAGGTTTAAATTTTTGAAGACCTTCTTTTGAACATGGCTTGACCTTTTCATTTTTATGATTTTTTGGAGATAGGGTGAGAGAGGACGAATGAGGGTAAGAGAAGACGAGATAGGCGAAAGAGGGTGAAAGAGGACGAAATTGGGTGAAAGAGGGCGAAAGAGGACGAAAGAGGACGAAAGAGGGTGAAAGAGGACGAAAGAGGGTGAAAGAGGGTGAGAGAGAATGAAAGAGAGTGAAAGAGGACGAAAGAGGGTGAGAGAGGGCGAAAGAGGGTGAGAAGAATAAAAGAGGGTTAGAGAGGACGAAAGAGAGTGTAAGAGGACGAAAGAGGGTGAGAGGGAATGAAAGAGAGTGAAAGAAGACGAAACAGGGTGAAAGAGTGTGAGAGGGAATGAAAGAGGGTGAGAGAGAATGAAAGAGGGTAAAAGAGGACGAAAGAGGGTGAAAGAGGACGAAAGAGGGTGAAAGAGGACGAAAGAGGGTGAAAGAGGGTGAAAGAGGGTGAGAGAGGACGAAAGAGGGTGAGGTAGGACGAAAGAGGGTAAAAGAGGACGAAAGAGGGTGAGAGGACGAAAGAGGGTGAAAGAGGACGTAAGAGGGTGAAAGAGGACGAAAGAGAGTGAAAGAGGACGAAAGGGGGTAAGAGGGAATGAAAGAGGGTGAAAGAGGGTGAGAGGGAATGAAAGAGAATGAGAGAGGACGAAAGAGGGTGAAAGAGGCGAAAAATGGTGAAAGAGGACGAAAGAGGGTGAAAGAGGACGAAAGAGGGTGAAAGAGGACGAAAGAAGATGAAAGAGGGCGAAAGAGGGTGAAAGAGGACGAAAGAGGGTGAAAGAGGGTGAAAGAGGACGAAAGAGAGTGAAAGAGGGTGAGAGAGGACGAAAGAGGGTGAAAGAGGCGAAAAAGGGGTGGAAGTAGGGGTGGGAGTGGGGGTGGGTGGGGGTGGGGTGGGGGTTGGGGCGGGATGTGGGAGGGAACGGGTTGGGTGGAAGTTGAGGGAGGTGTGAGTGAAAGGTGAGAAGAGATTTATATATATATATAATCCTGATGACGTCAGCGGACGCGGACAGAGAAGAAGAAGAAGACGACGTTACTTCATTTTTCATGAAAAACGTCACTTTTTGACCGCTTGTATCTCCAGAACGGCTTGACCGATTTTATTTTTTCTTGGCTCAAATTACTCGTGGCGATGCCGCCTTTCAGGTTATATTACGTGCAATTCAAAATTTTTTATATTTTAGTAGTTCTACACCCCCAAAAAATGGACTTTGATGGTGCAGAATAAGGAGACTTGTAGTGTCTTTTAAGGTCTTTTAGGGTTTGAACATGGCCGGAGACACTACCGCGTCTCCTAATGTAGTTTGACAAATTATATAACGGGCTACATAAAGACGATACTATAATTCGTAATGGAAAGTCATCTTTGTGGATTTTCGGCAACCCGTAACACCGTGGTAAATTACCGTTAGTTACGTTTAAATAATTGTAAGTAGTCACGTCTATTAATTTATTATCGAGCCAAGACTTAATGAGCGAATGCATTTTGTTAGTTAACGTTTTTACAGAATTCTTATTAATTATTCTATAAATCGATTCGTCATTTAATAAAGCTTCCATTTTTTCTATGTAGTCAATTTTATTAAGGATTACGTCGTTTGTCCTTTGTCACCCTTTGTAACAATAATATCGTCATTATCCTTCAAAAAATTTTTTGACTCAGCGAAACATCTCAAAATATATTTATCTATATAATTAGTATGCCTCTGTGTACTTAAAAAATTATGGATAGAATTGGCTACCGAAATCCTAATTATTTCACGTGCGTTAGAAGGGATCCTGTTAATATTAACTTCTAGATTTTTAACAATCTCAAGTGCGGTATTAATCCGGTCTTTCTTAAAACGTTGTTCTATTGGTAAACCGAAATTATCGCCGAGGCTTAATATGTCAAGTACATTCTCCGGTATTTCTTTCTTACTAAGATTAACAATCCACTTAGATTTATCAATATTAATGAAGGGATTCACGAGTACATTAAGTTTACGTAGCAATGCATTAAATTTGTTAATTAGTTTGTTTTTAGTCATGTGTTTAAAAACCAAAAGTCTATTTCTGTTAAGTTCTGTAAATTTCGTGAGTAGCTCTCGAGATAACGAATCAGACAGTCTGCGTTCAATATATGCTATTTTCTTGTGTAAATATTTCAAGTTAACATTAATGTCTTTTATTTCGAGTTTTAGTAATCTAAATTTATAATGCTTAATATTACGCTCAAACTTTCGACAAATGTTTCCGCTATACAAACTTATTCCGTTACTTAAATGATCGATGTGTGGTGGTAAAATGTCATATGTCCTGCATCGTATTAAAAATATTAACTGCTGGTTACAAGTCACAATCCTCTTCTTAGTAATAATCCAAGATTTTAGGATTTCAAATTTTACACCATGAGATATATGTAAGTAAACGAGAAATCGCGGAGATGTTTTTTATCAAAAAATTTGACAACACAATAAATTTACAAAAAGACACGGATAATTTAAATAATGTTTACGAAAAATTGATAAAGGTCGTTTAGTTTGATCAAAATAGTGAGTATATAAGGAGCTCGAAATCGACACGATAACATAGTTATTTCGTATCATACTATCATGTTATTATATAATGTCATATTTTAAGATCGAATTTTTGTTTTTTAAAAAAGATGTGATTTAAGAACATAGGTATGGTTGCGTATTAACGTGTGAATATTTTTATATTTTTATATATTTTATTATTTTTATAATTGTTCTGTTAATTTATATTATAGCACTTGATAAGGGCCGAAACCCACGGCCGAAACGTTGTGAAAATACAATAAATTTAATTATTTGCCAGAATTGGTCGATTGAATTACTACCATTTTTTCTTATCTTTATTTCAATCCGTTTGTGACTTGCCAAATGAAAGCAAGACATAGAGAGCGAACGAGATGATGAGCTTAATAGCTCATAATATTATAAATAAAAAAACAAAAAATTATAACCTGACCTACTAGTTATTAAATCTTTTTTTAATAAAATGTTTTATTATTATTATCATCTAAGTCTAAGTCGTTTAATTAATTTTTAGTTTTATAATAATTAATTTAATTTATTCTAGTCATTTTTATATGAGAAAATAATTATCACGTATACGTTTTATAATGAATTAATATATTTTGGGAGCCGAATTCTATATTTTTAATAATATAAGTGTTCAAAAATTATATTTGACTTTTAATTTTAATTATTTTAGCAAAGAGTTCCGAAATCTCTTACACACATAATGGGATTTTTTTCATCCATATAATTCGCAATTAAGTATATATGTTAATTATTAATTTTAATAAAATTAAAATTAAAATTAAAGGTCAAATATAATTTTTGAACATAAATATATTAATTTATTATAAAACGTATACCCGTGATAGTATTTTTCTCGTACAAAAATAACTAGAATAAATTAAATTATTAAAAAAATAAAAAATTAATTAAAAAATTTAGACTTATATTTTATATGATAATAATAAAACATTTTATAAAAACGATCAATTAAAATTAATAGTAATCAAAATTAATATTGGTCGCTAGTGGTGAAAATAAGCTTAGGAAATTTGACTTCGACGTAACTAGCAAATTTTATTTAATTATTTCACAACGTTTCGACCATTTGGTTGTGGTCCTTTTCAAGTAAAATTTCTACAACATAATATTACACAATAGTTTTTAACATACGAGAACTCATTTAAGTGTTAAATTAATAAAATAAATATAAATTTTGTAAACATACCCATCAATTAAACCGAGGTTAACGTAACATCACACTGGTGTTATTTAAAATCGAAAGTTAAAAGTTAAAAGAGGAACACGTCCCATCGTTATGATGTTGAAAGTTAAAAGTTAAAAGAGAAACACGTCCCATCGTTATGATGTTTCGTCAACGACTAAATTTGAAACGCGCCACTAAACAATCTTTATTATTTTGTCGTAAATGTTTGTCAAATTCTCGGTGTCTTTCTGTAGGTTAACCGTATTGTCATGCTTCTTTATGAAGAACATTTCAGCAATCTCTCTCTTTCTTACATGTTTCTCGTTATGTAAAATGGTCGGTGATTTCCAATCAAAGTTATGCCCAAAATCACATCTGTGTTTGCTCAAAACTGAATGAGGATTGTTTTTTCCAACACATCTCTGAACAATATAATAACGAGACCGCCTATTTATTTAAGTCATGGATTAAATGCAAGAAGAATTTTTATGCTTGTAACCATCAACTGAAATTTTTACTCCGATGTCGAAGATATGACATTGTGCCGTCACACATCAAGAACCTAAAGACTGAAATTAGTTTTCACAGTGCCTATGCGAAACGAAGGTTTAAAACTATAGTTAAGAATAATCAAGTTAGATTGTTAAATTTGGAGATTAAAGATTTGAAAACAAACCTAAATTTCATTCGGTGTAAGATCTCTAATATAGTTAAAAAATTGTTTGATTCCTTGCCTAATAACGTGGTAAATCAGTTTTTTTGTTTAAGTAAACAACGACTAAATAACTTTAATTATAGAATAAAAAGTAGGATGATAAAAAAGTTTGATAGAATGAAACAGAAATATATGGTATTGTCAAATCTGTTGGGAAACATCGACAATTCTAACTGGTTAATAAATATCAGCTCTAAAGTGTTACCTGATACTGTATCTAAACTCTTAAGTTTAGGCGACACGTTTGCCTTGCCGATTCACTGCTCAAATAAGAACGACCGACTAAATTATATCGTTGAAGTGATAAAGAATTTTGAATCGAATTGTCGTCATGTTCCTGAGAATGCTTTGGAAACAACTAGAATATCCATTGCCAATTCACTACAAAAATTTCTATCTAAAAGTAAACATATCAATTATAGTGACAGATTTATTCAGAATACGTTTAATATTTCTAATAAATATTTGCAGAATAATAACGATTTGATTGTTACCAAAGCTGACAAAGGACAAGTGACAGTGGTTATGAATAGAAATGATTACGTGACTAATATGGAATTATTGTTAAGTGATTCGATGACATACAAAAAATTAAATAAAAATCCGATTACACGTCTGACGAACAAACTTCATACGTTAGTAAAGTCATGGCATAATAATGAAATCATTGATGATCAAACATATAAATTTCTGAATTGCACAAATGGTAATTTACCACGGTGTTATGGGCTCCCAAAGATCCATAAGAGCGGGTATCCATTGAGAATCATTGTGTCATCGTTAGGCAGTCCCTTTTATAATATTGCCAGTTACATTCATGAGATATTAGTTAAGTCTGTTAAGAAACCGGATTCAAATGTTAAAGATGGTTGGACGTTTGTGAATACTATTAAAAATACAAGAGTTAATGACGATGACGTAATGATTTCCTTAGATGTTTGTTCGTTGTTTACAAATATTCCAAAAGATTTAGTTTTTTCTGCAATTGAAAGTCGTTGGAGTGACATAAGTCTAAAAACTAAATTTAATTTGCAACAGTTTCTATACGCTATTTGATGTAATACTTACTTCAACTAGTTTTCAATTTAACGAGCAGTACTATGAACAGATTTATGGAAGCCCTATGGGATCCCCTCTATCACCGATATTAGCTGACTTAATGAATGACTTGGAAACAAATTGTTGAAATTCTTTAAGTTTTAAAGTTCAGACTTTTTATAGATATGTGGACGACATTTTTGTTATTTTACCTAGCTCTAAAATAAATGAAATTTTAAGTACATTTAATAATTATCATGAACGTTTAAAATATACACATGAAATAGAGACCAATTCTTCTATTAATTTTTTAAATTCTACAGTTATCCGCAATGGGAATAAATTGACAACTAATTGGTTTAGGAAACCTACATGTTCTGGCAGATACATCAATTTTCTTTCGAGTCATCCTATTAAGTACAAAATTAATACGCGATTTACAATTTAGTAGACCATGCAATTTTACTTTCTAACGAACAATTTCATAATACGAATATTGAGATTGTAAAGAACATTTTAATTAATAATTGTTTCCCGGATCATATTATTAATAAGTATGTAAATAAAAGAATTAATGTACTGAATAACAACAGGAATGTTAACAGTCACAATGCGGATAATAACGACAGTTTGAATGATTTAGATAATAACGTTAATGTGAATTCGGCTCAAGATAAGAATTATGTAATTTCACTCCTATACGTTAAAGATGTTAGCGACAGTATTAAAAGGTCACTTAAAAATGCTAACATAAATGTCGTTTATAGTTCGCCAAAAAAGTTGAATAGGCTGATAAAACGAGGTAAAGATTTAATAACTAATGATATTAAAACGAATGTAGTATACAAAATTAATTGTGAAAATTGTAATGCATCATACATTGGACAAATGAAAAGACATTTATGCACTAGAGTGAAGGAACATGCCAGCAATATTAAATTACATGAGTCTAATCATTCGGTTTTGAGCAAACACAGATGTGATTTTGGGCATAACTTTGATTGGAAATCACCGACCATTTTACATAACGAGAAACATGTAAGAAAGAGAGAGATTGCTGAAATGTTCTTCATAAAGAAGCATGACAATACGGTTAACCTACAGAAAGACACCGAGAATTTGACAAACATTTACGACCAAATAATAAAGATTGTTTAGTGGCGCGTTTCAAATTTAGTCGTTGACGAAACATCATAACGATGGGACGTGTTTCTCTTTTAACTTTTAACTTTCAACATCATAACGATGGGACGTGTTCCTCTTTTAACTTTTAACTTTCGATTTTAAATAACACCAGTGTGATGTTACGTTAACCTCGGTTTAATTGATGGGTATGTTTACAAAATTTATATTTATTTTATTAATTTAACACTTAAATGAGTTCTCGTATGTTAAAAACTATTGTGTAATATTATGTTGTAGAAATTTTACTTGAAAAGGACCACAACCAAATGGTCGAAACGTTGTGAAATAATTAAATAAAATTTGCTAGTTACGTCGAAGTCAAATTTCCTAAGCTTATTTTCACTACTAGCGACCAATATTAATTTTGATTAATATTAATTTTAATTGATCGTTTTTATAAAATGTTTTATTATTATCATATAAAATATAAGTCTAAATTTTTTAATTAATTTTTTATTTTTTTAATAATTTAATTTATTCTAGTTATTTTTGTACGAGAAAAATACTATCACGGGTATACGTTTTATAATAAATTAATATATTTATGTTCAAAAATTATATTTGACCTTTAATTTTAATTTTTATTTTATTAAAATTAATAATTAACATATATACTTAATTGCGAATTATATGGATGAAAAAAATCCCATTATGTGTGTAAGAGATTTCGGAACTCTTTGCTAAAATAATTAAAATTAAAAGTCAAATATAATTTTTGTGAACACTTATATTATTAATAATAAGAATATTTTTAAGTCGGCTCTCCAATTTTTAAATCATCATATTCATCTCGACTAAAGAGCCAAACGCGATGTTATTGCGACAGATTAAGATAAGAAAATTTGGAAACTAAGGAATTTGAATCCTATGGTTGGGATCTCAGAAATTCCCCTTGTTCCTTCTCCTAACATCCCCTGTAAAGAAATAGACGAGAAAAATATTGGTCCGAAAGTCGGCTGAATCGGGAATCGAACCCGAGACCTTCCGCTTGCCGGGCTCTTCCAACATTATATTATTAAGAATATATAATTCGACTCCCGAAATATATTAATTCATTATAAAACGTATACGTGATAGTATTTTTCTTATATAAAAATGACTAGAATAAATTAAATTAATTATTGAAAAACTAAAAATTAATTAAACGACTTATTATTAGACTTAGATGATAATAATAATGAAACATTTGATTAAAAAAAGATTCAATAACTATAATAGGTCAGATTAATTTTTTATTTATTTATTTATTTATAACATCATAAAATTCTGTCCTTTCCGAAATAAGCAAACGCTACGAAAAGATAAAATTTCGTACATGCCGTCGGACGAGTTCATGAGCATGAGACGTTCTTATCTTGGGAACGTATTAATAGTTACTGCATTGACCATTACTACGATATGGCGCTGAAATTAGTGAGAAATGCCGATCTCTCCTTCATCCAGACCTTTGGCGATCTGTCTATTAATCTGTAACCGTAGAGAGACAAGGACCGATAGTCACATGTTGTCCTTGTTCCTCTACCGTGCCGGTATACGCGAGATGCGGCCTAAAAATGCTTTCTGGCCTTCCGTAGCAGAAGGCAGTAATGTAGCAAGGCTAATAAGCACCTACTTTTTGTAAAATTTATATATGCTTATGCACATATGTGTGTATATACAGGGTGTCCCATAATTCGCGAATCACCTTTTATGGGCAGATAGAGCGTGTTAAACTGAATAGAAAAGTCCTGTATTATTTTGCGATATTCGCAATAATTATTGAGTTATTAACTAAAATATCTAAACGAATGAGCGGGTAGAAAGCGGTAGGCCGGACTCGGTGTGCATGTACCGCTTAGGGTGCCGTCACATGAGGCGTAACTTGCGTTAAACATAATCTGCGTATTCTAGTGTAATCTAGTGATTTTATAAAAGATACGCCGTGGTTACGCTATTCTGAAAGACGGCATTCACATAGGGCGTATTGCGCGGAACGTGTAACTAATACAACCAATTGTAGATTAGAATTTCCGTTGGATGTGTAGCGGACTCCGCAGGTGTAGGGATTAAATGCTACACGAAGGGTAAGTTTCTATTAATTAACAACCAAGAGATCTTTATTCTTCTTTTTTACAAAACGTGACTCGACTCTTCTATCTATTCTATTTATCTAGACTCGACTCTTCTTTTTTTCTCATCACCGTGTGTCCGCTCGTCGTACGCCAATCCACGGTGTGTTGTGGAACTATTTCCCTAGAGGAATCAGAGCGATGCCACACAGCTCCCCTCTCAGTTTTGTACTATAGCGCGAACCGAACTTTCCTCGCTCGTCTCTTATTCTTGTCGTTGTATTTTTGAATTTCCGAGGTTTCAGCTTTCTGGTGCGGCGTTACGTCTGCTTCCGCTTCCTCCGTGACTAGTAAATACGCCGGTTTCAGTCTTTCGGTTGATATGTTAGACGGTCTATCCTTGATTAATACTGTATACAGTCTTTCATTTATCCTGGCTAGCACCTCGTAGGGCCCCTGATATGGCGATTGGAGAGGTCGCCGAGTAGAATCGTCCTTGACAAACACATGAGTCGCTTGCTCTAACTCTTTATGTACAAACGGCGTTGCGCCTCCATGGTGCGCCGTAGGTCTCGGTCTCATCTCTTGCATTTTATTCCGAAGCTGTTGCACAAATGTTTCAGGTCTTATCTGCTGGTCGATGTCCTCGAAGAATCCGCCTGGTACTTTGAGGGTCGTTCCAAATTGTAGCTCGGCCGCTGAGCATTTAATGTCCGGCTTGAACGCCGTGCGCAGCACAGTCCAGCATCACAGTCGGTAGGAATGCCACCTAGTTGCTGTCTCCTTGAACGTGGCAGGTAAGTGCGGTTTTCAGCGTTCTGTGCCATCTCTCCAGAATGCCGTTTGAGGCTGGATGATACGGAGATGTTCTTGTGCGTACACATCCCAACAAGTTGATCAGTGTCTTAAACAGTTCAGCCTCAAACTGCGTGCCCTGATCCGTTGTTACCACTGCTGGCACTCCATATCTGCTTATCCATGTCGCATAGAAGGCCCTCGCCACGGTCTCTGCTGTTATGTCGACCAGTGGTGTTGCTTCCGGCCATCTCGAGTAGCGATCCAGCATCGTTAGGCAGTACCTGAAACCCTTGGAGATTGGTAAAGATCCAACTAAATCTAAATGTACCTGTCGAAATCTTTTGTCTGGAATGTCGATCCTCTCCGGAACATGCCTCTGGTGCCGATGTATTTTGGCTCTTTGACATGCGAGACACGTGCGCGTTCACTCACTAATGTCTTTACCTATCCTAGGCCATACGAAGTCCTTCTGTATTTGTTGTCTCGTGGCTCTCGCACTTACGTGTACTAGACCATGTATTGCGTAGAAAAGCTTTTTTCTTAGCGTTTTCGGTACGTATGGTTTGATGGCGTCTTGTGAAGCCTCGCAATACAGCGGCTTATTAGACCCTGTAAGGTTAAACGGCTGTACCAGAAGCGATGTCCTTCCTTGTAGTATGTGTTGTAGCTCTTCGTCATTTTCCTGTTCTGCTGCAATTTCTTCAGTGCTGAAGAGTACCGGCACGTCCACTGCTTTGATGCGTGATAATGCATCTGCCACAGTATTCTCCGCGCCCCCGATATGGCCTATCTCCGTTGTATATTGGCTTATAAAGTCCATCTGCCGCGCTTGGCGTGGTGAAGCTCTGTCGGACTTTTGCTTGAACATAAAGGTTAATAATTTATGATCCGTCTTAATTATTAGTTGTCTACCTACAACTATATCCTTGAGGTACTTAAGTGCTTTATATATTACGAGCAATTCCCGATCGTAAGTGCTATATTTCTTTTCTGCCTAGCTCAATTTCCTGGAGAAGAAAGCGAGAGGCTGCATCTTTCCGTCTGTCGATTGCTCCAGGACCGCTCCGACTGCCATTTCCGATGCATCCGTCGTCAGCGTTAGGGCTGCCCCTTCGCGCGGATGCGCTAACAGGGCTACCTTCGCCAGTGCCTGTCGGCATTTCTCGAATGCCTGACTCGCCTCTTCACTCCAGGCTATCGGTCGCTTGTCATTCTTCTTGCTGTCTCGTAGGTATTCGTTGAGCACCGCTTGATCCTGAGCCGCCCGGGGAATGCATCGTCGATAATAATTAAACATCCCCAGAATCCCTCGCAGTTCTAGTACGTTGTTCGGCTTTTTGTATTGCAGGATGGCAGTAACCTTATTCTCCATCGGTCTGATTTTTTGCTCCGAAATCACGTAGCCTAGGAAGTTTACCTCCTCGAGTCCAAAGTTGCATTTTGCAGCACTTACTTGAATTCCTGCTGTTTGAAGTTTCTCGAAGACCATACGCAGATGCGATCGATGTTCTTCTGGTGTCTCTGACGCCACCAGAATGTCATCGACATAACAGAACACGAAGTCCATGCCCTGAAATATATTGTTTATAAATCTTTGAAAAGTCTGAGAGGAATTTTTCAAACCAAATGGCATAGATGTAAACTCAAATAGTCCGAACGGTGTGATAACAGCCGTCTTCGGTATATCCTCCTCCGCCATCGGAATCTGGTGATAAGCCTTTACCAGATCCAAGGTGATGAAAATCCTTTTTCCATATAGCCCATGCGTAAAATCATATATGTGCGGTAATGGGTAACGGTCAGGGGTCGTTACGGCATTCAACCGCCTGTAGTCGCCGCATGAGCGCCAAGTTCCCGTTTGCTTCTTCGGTGTCATATGGAGGGGAGAGGCCCAAGCGCTCCTGGAAAGACGACAAACTTCCTGCTCCATTAGGTACGTAAACTCTGCTTTTGCTGCTCTTAATCTTTCAGGCGTCAAACGTCTGAACCGCTGCGCCACCGGAGGACCAGACGTCTGGATGCAGTGATAGACTCCATGCTTTTCTGTCGCGAGGGATCTCAATGGTTGAGTCAGGCCTAAAAATTCCATCATTAACCGGTGATACTCCGAGTCCCGGTTTACTGTGGAAATTGGTAAGTATGGCACTTCTCTGACCCATCCTTTCGCCTCTAATCCTGTGACGTTATCTCGTAAGCATTTCCTTCTTAAGTTGACACTAATATCGAAATGGTACAGTAGGTCTGCTCCGATGATTGGTGTGGTTACTTCTGCCACGCAGAAATTTCATTTAAACGGTCTGCGGATGCCAAAATTTAACACCAGGAGCTTTTCTCCATATGTCGAAATGCGAGTACCGTTTGCTGCAAACAATAGAGCTGGTGCTGGCCGAACACCTCTGCCCATGCAGCTTCTAGGGAGAAGTGATATGTCTGCACCTGTGTCAACCAGAAACTTTAATCCAGTATTCCTGTCTGTCACATGGAGCCTTCGTAACTTCTTTTCTCCATCCACTGCGGCTCCTTGAGTCGATGGTTCCTCTAGTTTTCCCGCTGTGCCAGAGGGTGCACGGAATCACAGGGCTGTAGGCACTGCCATGCCTTCTCACCGAACCTTCGATGGTAGTAGCACGTCTTCTGTCTCTCCGTAAATTTGGAATAATCTCTTCTTTGTGGTTTCTTCCACTCCCTTGACTTAGAACAATTCCTCCCCCGTGAAATTTTTGCCACTGCTTGTGTTAATTCACTTATTTGATGTCTTAGTTGTCGTATCTCGTTATCAGGGTTTGTATTGGCTGCTGCCACCACTGTTGTAACTCCTGCGCATTCCGTCGCCTTATCCGCACAAATCGCCAGCTTCTCCAGACTGACGCTCTCCAGCACCACCAGGATCTCCTGTATCCTTGCTGGTAGTCTTTGCAGCCATAGGGTACGCAGCAGGCTGTCTGAGATATTTGTACCCGCTAATGTGCGCATCTCTCTCAGGAGGACTGAGGGTTTTTTGTCTCCTAACTCCATCTCGCCCAGCAAGGTGCGCATTTGCTTTTCAACTGAATCGGAAAAACGTTCAATTAGTGCATTTTTTTGAGTCTCGTATTTACCTGTAGTAGGGGGTTGTTCAAGGACGTCTGCCACTGCGAGCATAGCCTGCTCATCCAGATGCCGCACGGTAACTCTGTACATTGCCTCGTCCGTACGTACTTTATACGCCGCGAATTCGCTTTCTAAGTTCACAAACCACAATTTTGGTCGGGCCCGCCAAAATGCAGAAATTTTAATGTCCTTCAATTGACTAGCCTGTATCTCCGGCGTTAAATTTCGTGGATTTTCCGTGTTCGATGTCTTTCCCGATGTTGGTTGAGTAGATGGTACGGGCGTGATAGCTTCGTGCGAAGTTTTGCCCGCCTTCGAGGGATCACCTCGTTTCGGTGACCTTTTTTTTTTTTTTTTTAAGTCAGGAAATTTGCCTAAACCAAACTTCGCCGTCCTGACCCCTGAGGGAGGGTCAGGAGGCTTCGTGGTGGATTCCCGTCCGTAGTATCCCGAGGGACTATCGGACGGGGGACCGACCTAAAACCTGACTGAAGCCCCTGGTCGTATGGGTTATGTCCGCGGAACCGCTCACGCATTACTTCACGGTGGACACCCGACCGGCGTCCTGAAGGTAGGACACATCCCCCGAGAGGATACTACAGGTATCCCCCCCGGGAAGGACATTCCCTTGCCCAGTTAAGGGCATCGGAGGAAGCCGGGCTACTAGCTCCCCCCGGACTTCCCAGGGTCGACGTGCAATGGGATCAGGGTCCCCACCTTCTCCCAGCCAAACCCGGAAAGTGAGACAGCCGCAGCCGCCCACCCCACACTTAAACGTCACAGGACGTCACCAACTACGTGGACAGACATGTACACATCCACAAAAGAAACCAAATAAGGGCCACAGGCCCAGCCATCTAATGGCCAACGGTGAGGCACAATGGCCGACCACAATGAAGGTGGGAGGGTTGTTACTCCCACCTATAAACGAAAGACAAACAAAACTAAGACTACATGAACTTGGCACGGGTGAAGAGGCCGCGGAGTCGCCTGTCGACAATCTCCCCGACACTCAATCACCCATAGCCACTACCTACTACATAATAAACATAAACCTGGCGGAGCAGGGAGACCACGGAGTCACCTTTCCGCAACCTCCCCGGAACCCCCCACATCCACCGCTACACTCTACGACAAATGGACGAAAACAACATTAAACATCGAGGGCAGAACTGCAGCCCGGCACAGGGGAGCCACCTCTCGGCGACTTCCCCCGGGGCCGACCGCAGTCCACCCTCGTCCATTCCGGACTCTCGGGAGCTCCCCCATCAGGGCGCCCCGGAGTCTGCGCACGCTCTCTTGGGGTAGTTTTCCTACCCCCTTGCTGCCTCTTGGGAGGGACACGCGATCTCGTGCATGCCGCCGATCCCATCCGGTGTCCTGCCGGTTTCCCTCGAGATGCGCATGAGAAACAACGGGGGGGCGCCACACAGTTGGCAGCCCTATGCCCCCCACAACCACACCTGTAGCAGAGGCCACTGCGATCGACATCGGCGCCACAAGAATTGGCCGAATGGCCAAACTCGTGGCACCGATAACACTGCAGGGGGCGACGAGCCAAATGAATCACATCCAGCATCGACCACCCCCCCGCCAATGCCAATTTCTTCCCGGCCACAAGCCTCCGCGCGGCCCCAGCCGGACAGCGGACCCAGATTGTCCCGACATCCGACTTAGGGAACAATCGAATCTCCCCAGCCGTCAGCTCCGCAACACTGCAACCTCCAACCGAGGCGACTTCCCGGAGGATGTCCTGCTTAGTGAAGGACATCATCATACCCCTCAATCTAATGTCCTCCGTTCGAGAAGGACGACCAATCTTTATGTCACCTGTGGATGGGAACACGCTCTTAAGCTTGGACGCCAAATTGTCAGCTTTAACTGACGAGTCCTTGCCTTTAACTGACAGCAAAATGCTGCCAGTTACTCCTCTACGCATGTGAAGGGAACTGATTTCCAGTTCCTTCACATCAATCTTAGACTTAGCCTCGGACAGAACCGAGGCATAAGTCTTTTCCCGCTCTCCCCCCTTAATCGTCAGTGATATCACCGACTCCGCAGGGGAAGGTCGTATAGGGGTTTTCCTCTTTTTTCCCCCTTGCGCTACTCTACCTTCCAGAATACCTCTTCCATCCTGCTGTGCCCCCTGTGGGATCCGCCCGGAACCACGCCGACGACGTCTAACCCTCTTTTCGGAGGCTCCATGACCGGAGCCACCCGCCAAAACCTCCGCAGAAGCGGAGGAGGCAGAGACCCCAGGCACAGAGCCAATCCTCGGTGCAACCACACCACCAACTGCACTCGCAGTAGGCGCACGCATGGGAACCACTCCCCCCAAAAGAGGAGGGGTCCCAGCACGCCCCGCGAGCTCCGCCCTAATGGCAGCCCTGACAAAAACCGATATGTCGTCCCTCAAGTCGCCGAAGCGACGATCAAAAAGGGACGACAAATCGGACACCACGATTGGGCGATCCTCCTCAGCCGCAGCCGCCGCAGACTCCCTCAACAAGCTCAGCAGAGATTTCTCCACCGAGGACAGACGAGGCCTCTTCTTCGCTGCTCCCTTATCTTTGGAGCCTTTACTAAGGTAGTAAAACTCCTCGACATCCGGTATCGCAGCACGAACGAACGCCAGCTCCTCCGTCACGCGTTCCACCTCACGTTCCAGAGCCGAGATACGACTTCTCAAGCCTTGGTTCTCGCTTCGCAAGACGTCCATGCGAGGGTCAGCCTCCGAGGTGGTCCTCGCAACAACCTCATCGATGATGCCACTCAGCCTTCTTGAGGAGGCCAGGAGATGATGCCATGAAGTCCTCAAGGCCAGGGAGTCCAGCCACCCTCTCCACCTGAGTGACAAATCCACCCGCAAGTTTCCGGAGCTCCACGGTGGTCATCCCCTGTAGCTCCGAACGATACACCGCGTCCGAAGGAGCAACATCTCTGCCAAGCGCTGCGAGAGTTGGCCCAAAGGAAGGGTCCAACATTCTACGCGCGTATGCCAGCCTAAGCTCCTCACGCTCCGCGGCCGCCAAACGCTCTTTGGCCTGTGCAAGACCTGCGTAGTCCCCTGTAGTCTTGGGGCGACCCCGCTTCTCCGTACCACACTTACCTGGAGGCTTTTTACGGGGGTACTGCTTCCTACCCTCCAGTAGCCTCTTGTCTCCAGGAGTCCACGACTTATCCCGTCGGTTTCCTACATCCTCCGGAGAACTTGGCGACGACAGGGACATGAACGATGGTTCTCCAACATCCCGATCTTCTCCACTGCTGCCTCCTCTCACTTTCTCAGGTGAGGGAAGAGGCCGAATACCGTCACTCTCCACCTCGTACCCCTCCCCAGTCAGTGAGTCCGATGAGCTAATAGGCACCACCGGCTCAAAGAACTGGACACAAACATGTCCGGTACAAAAGACCGACTCTCCACGCGAGCACTCCCGAAAGAAGGCATCCACGTACCACGACAGTACCTTGTATTCGGGCAACACAAGATACTTTCGCACATCACCCTCCAGAAGAACTCGGCGAATACGCGCAGCAAGTTCCTTCGGATCAACACTTCGATCACGAGTATCCCAGCTACGAGCTAGGTCGCGTAACCGTTCACGCACCGTGTCTTTTTCACTCCTCGGCACTGTAGCTGTCCTGTCTGCAGCCCCAGCTGGCAAAGCTGCAGACGACCTGTCGTACGATGACGACATGGAGGGAGCCAGGCCTACACCCCCCCCCCCTCCCCACGCCGGTTCCTGGTATCCGAACCCAGGACGTTCTCTTCTTTATTGGACTCCATCATCTGTAATAAAGAAATTGGTTTTTTCTGTCGGGGGTTTTCCTTCCCCTTAGGAGGTTGCCTTACTCAGCTAACGGGGCCTCCCCCCGGGTGTTATGTCAGTGTTTTCCTTCACCTAGTGCAGTGGACAAGTCCTTTTTAGGGCCTGCACGCCCATCACACCTCGTTCATCCATCACCAGACACTCCAGCTCGGGTACCTCGGGATTGCGACACCCGTACACTACAGGGATGAATCTGTAGTGCCCCTGAGGGACGTTTCGGTGACCGATCCACCGGCATTTTTTTTTTTTTTTTTTTTTTTTTTTTTATTAAGTGGCACTCACTCCTTTTATCTTTGTTTTTATCGCGATCACGTCGGGGTCACCAATTATGTAGCGGACTCCGCAGGTGTAAAGATTAAATGCTACACGAAGGGTAAGTTTCTATTAATTAACAACCAAGAGATCTTTATTCTTCTTTTTTACAAAACGTGACTCAACTCTTCTATCTATTCTATTTATCTAGACTCGACTCTTCTTTTTTTCTCATCACCGTGTGTCCGCTCGTCGTACGCCAACCCACGGTGTGTTGTAGAACTATTTCCCTAGAGGAATCAGAGCGACACATGCTTTAACAGAAATGCTAAATAGGACTTGTGATTGGTTTTCGTAACCTACGCGTCCCAAATAATACGCTTCATAGGGAACCGATGCTTTGGGTTCCATAAAACGCGCATATTTAAAATGGCTGGCAAAGTGACAAGATAAACGAAATATGTAGAAGACGAGAGCCCTCATTGCTTCGATCAAGAGTTCATCCAAAGTATCTGTAGGACCTTCCGCAGTCTTTGCATTCTCTTGGATTATTAAATAAATAAATACATTTATTTACTATAATACAATAAAATGATACAACAAAATATATGCAAAGAATGTAGTAAACATACTGTTATAACATATGGTCACAACAAAATTTTTATCTACAACGATGCGATTCTTATCTTCCACATAATGTTTGAAACATTCATGCTCGACAAAATTAATAGAAAATTGGAACAGCCATTTACAATACCCGCATTTGTGCTGAAAAGATTCAAACATGCAATGTAGAAAATAATGCATTATTGTAGGATGTTATACAATTAATATGTAGCATAAAAATGAAACAGATCGGAGAGTTCCAGAAGGGAGAATCACAAAATGTATTTCGTAACAGTATTAAGATACACGAAGTAGGGGTAAACAGTACAGTTATTAGCCACTCTACAATGATTGGCTACATTTTAAAAAATTAAAGATTATAAGGAAATACTATTAAAATATTTTTAATTATAAATAAAAAAATGTTTAATACATTTTTCTGCTTCAAATACAATTAATATTTAATTATTTTCTATGTATTGCAATTTATATAAATAATGAATAAAATGACTTTGGTAACATACTTTGAAAACTGTTGCCATTCAATCAAAAAACCGTAAGAGTGGAGCCAACGATTTGCAAATTTTTAAATGTTTTTATGACATATAATTTTTGTTTTCGTGATATACATGCATTAATAAAGTTTAAATTGTGTAAAAAAAATTCGTATCGTTAAAAATACATATATATTTTAAAAATTATAACTATGCCAACGACTAACACACGATTGACGTTTTACAACAGTAATTGGCCACTCGGCCAATGATTGTTTTGTGGTTATGGAAACTGTGTGACAGTTATTGGCCCCTTATATCGAGTGACAGATAAGACAGTAAGTTTATTTGTTATATTACTAAAAAGATATATTTTTCAGCTGTAAATAAAATATTCAATATTCTATTATAATAAATAGAAAGAAATAATTTATTAAAAATATATAAATTTAAGTAAAAATAATAATTAATAAAATTTTTTATTAAAAAAATTTTTAATTTTTAAGTTATATTTTAAAATTAATCTATCAAAAAAAATACCAAAAGTTAAAAAAATTAACAAAAATATTTTAAAAATCAAATTGAAGATTAGTACTATTCATGCAGTCGTAAAAATGGATTGTTAAAACATCTTTAAAACAATAATTTGATATTACTAGAAAATATACTACTTTTCAGTCAGCTGTAAGTAAAATATTCAATACTATAGGGTATTAGTATTATATCATTATAAAATAGAAACAAATAATTTATTATAAATAAATCAGTTTATAATACAAATTATAATAATTGATAAAATTCTTAATTTACAAATTTTTAATTTTTAGAATTAATTTCTAAATTGAACAAAATGCCAAAAGTTAAGAAAGATAACAAGTACCAAAAAAAATATTGTGAAAAACAAATTAATATTTTAATTAATATGTTCATCTTATGTTAAATATATGTAATAAAATATATATTGATTTAATAATTTTGGTTTTTTGATGCTAAATAATTTTTTGTCACTCTTTAATTATATATATATATATATATATTTACTCATTCTAGCATGGATAGAGGCCAATCACTATCGCACTGTTGTACAATAACTGTGTTAATATAGCCAATGATTATCTTTTTTGACAAGAGAGTTTTTTTTACATAATTTTTATTAATTCCTAAATTTTTATGATGGATTTTATTTTATTATGGATTATTATTATTTTTCACAGAGATTAGTACTAGTGGTTTTTTTCTCTAAATTATTGAATTCAGGTTCATAATTCGATTTTTGTTTTGCGATCTTGCTTAAGTGGCCAATCACTATATTGTTTACCCCTATTTCGTCGATCGGCTCACTCATTTCGCGTACACATATTTTTCGATATTGACGAAGTCAGGTGCGTATCTCGACTGGCTGAAATCACGCATCGCTCTTGCTGCCGGGCGCGAATCGCGCGCCCGGCAGCCAAAAATCACATGACACACACATGCCGTGACCGTGATCAACGGTCGTGTCGACCTTCTACATTATGATGTTCATATTGCTCAAAATTCTCAAAAATTCATGCATGTAAAACAAGAAATCAATATATGTTAAATATTAAAGAAAGAAAAAACAGATTTCAAATGCAAAAAGTACGAAGACCAACTAATATACAATTTAAAAATAATGAGAATACTTTTTAAGTCAGCTCTTTTAATTTTAAAACCACAATCTCCACTTGATTCCTCTCGACCAATAGAGCCATTCTATACTTTTCTCTGTTATATATATTATACTTTTCTTTGTTATATAGAATCGAAGGGATCTGAATAGCTCAGTTGGAAGAGCAGTTGCCCGGCAAGCGAAAGGTCTCGGGTTCGATTCCCGATTCAGCGACTTTCGGATCTATATTTTTCTCTTGCATTCATTTATTTATTTCCGTAGGGGGGTTAAAGGGGTATTGAAATTAAATCTCAAATATGAGATTATTTCATATTTTAAAATCTTGGCTATGTCCAAGTAAAATTTGGTTCCTTGTGCACCGGTATTTAATTCTAACGAAAAAAATAATTTAGTTTCGTTAGGATAACGCACTGTCATCCGCGATTTGGCTCTTATTGCCTGTCTTATACGTTAAATTTATATTTATATTACAGAGCCTTGTTAAACTCTTAATTTAAACTTAAAATTTTGTATCACATGTCGTGAGCAGTAGACTGTTTTTAATCGAACGCTATTAAAGCTTATATAATAAATTAGATTTTTGTTAACTTACCTTTATTTGATTATTCTTGTTTATCTTATTAATGTATAGGTATGGATGGATTAAAATTAACTTCTTTGTCTTTAGTCTTTGGCAGAAGAACGCACAAATGAAGTTGTGTGTTTTTTTTTACAAATACGCATCAGCGTTTCTTCCGCCAGAAATTGAATTCGGCGTAACGATAATAGCGTACAAAGCATAAAATAACTAGACAGAAGCTGATGCTGAAATGAGACAATGTGATTGGTCGGCGTAAGTTACCGCAAGTTACGCGTACGCAAGTTACGCCTCATGTGACGGCACCCTTAATACAAAAGTGCGAATCGGTTCCTTTAGGTAGTGGCTTGTTACTTCCAGATGTCTAGGGACGGCGTATGATTGGCTGGGCCGTTATATTAGAACCAGGAAGGCTGACCCTAGCGTGGTTAGTAAATAATAATGAAAATCGATTAATTCTAAGTTAGATAATTATATAATTGTTGAATATAATCATATTTATTGATTAATAATAGAGATACTTATATTGCGCAAAATATGGATTCGAAAAAATGGCGGGACGTCACACGACGTATTGTAGAACGAGCCGAACGAGCCTGTGCAAAAATGTATGCTCCCGCTTTATTGTAATAAAGTAAAGAAAATGATAGCGCGAAAAAACTAGGATTTTGACCAATGGCGGGACGTCACAATACCATGGTCGAAGGAAAATCCACGAATTCTGCTTGAAGCGAGATTTTCCTCCATCGTTGTTAGTATATACACATAGTTCGTGGTGGAAGGGAAAAGTTGCGGCGGCGGCGTCTGGATTTGCGTTAAATTTTATGATCTTTCACGCCTGATCCGTCTGATTCGAATCTGATTTCACAGCCGTAAGTATAGAAAAGCGTCCCAAGAGATCGCGACAGCGATTCACCCCGTCAAACATATCGCGTCACGCGCGCGTGACGTGTCGAGCCGAGAGATTTCTCAGACTCTGTCCAATGTCACGCAGTCTTACCGTGAGATCGCGAGATGCCAAAATGTCTAACTGACCGATCACGTTGCGAAAATCCGCGATCGCGAATATTCGCGACGTGATCGCGCGGACAAAAAAAAGCATCTTTGCGTCCCGAATCATTTTTCTCCCGACTTCGATCACGCCTAACCCTCATGTGGGATTAATCCATTGTCGGAATCCCCCCTCCCCCCCTCTAACGTTTGGTTGAGATCTGATATTTGATAATGCGGAAAAGGCTGCTTATGGTATTTTAACGTGGACTATTATTTTTTTCCTTCGTAAAAAAAAAAATTTTTTTTTGCTTTTTTTCCGTAAGTAAATTTTTAATATTACTGGTTTTTGTATTTTACTATTTGTAAATTCCATTTATATGACGAATGCATTCTGTATATGTATATACACGTACATGTGAAACACAGGATATACAAGATGATTTGGAAGGAGTGTAATTAATTTTGACAGATTGTTCTGGAGATCATTCTGAGTAAAAAACAGTCCAGGTTCTATTTACAGAAATTTTAAAATTTTTAAATATCTCTAGAAAAAATACATATTGCAGTATTTTAATAAAAAATTTTTTATATAATGCTATTTTATCTCTTTTGATATTGATGATAGCAAAACTATTGAAACTTTAAGAAATATAATTTTAAGAAACTTCCTTTTATAATACAAATTTATAATACATATACAAATTTTTTGCCAAAAGTTTTTGTTTATAAATTAAAACTGAAATATAAAATAGTAAATTTATAAGAAACTATTTTTTAATATATATTATAAAATAACATTGCACTGCTGTTATATTTCTTATTAATATGTTTGATACATGTAATCTATATATACATAAGAAATATGACAATTTTTTTCAACTTTAAGTAGTTTTTTGAAAGTTTTATTTTCAAAGATACCATAGTTTAATACAAAAGTTATGTTTATATATTTTTATTACTTGTGACAAAAACTGATAATTAGAATATATTATTTTATATTTTTGTAACATATTAAAAATGTGTAATACTATATATATTAATATATATTAAATCTATGAATTATGCTATATTTTTCTATTATATTCTAGTTTAATAAAAAAAATTAGATATTTTTTATACTGTTATAAGTATTGTATAAAGCTTATTTGTAATATTTTTAGATGTCAACTGGACCTACACATAAACATCGTTATAAAAATGTAGGATTAGATTCACAAGAATTACGAAGGCGCAGAGAAGAAGAAGGAGTTCAATTAAGAAAACAAAAACGTGAACAGCAGTTATCAAAACGTCGCAATGTCCCTAACATAGTTGCAGATGAGGATAATGTTACAGCTACAGATGAATATTCACATCCTACAGCACAATCGGTAATGTAATCATGTATTTTTAAGATTTGCAGGCACGTAAAACACACATCTTATGTAGCATTTATATGTCAGTATTCTTTTTTTACTGTATTTTGTATTATTTACTTTGTATTTTAGCAATCTCCTGGTATTATAACATCCGAAATGGTAGATGCGCTATATAGTCCAAACATACAAGATCAATTGGCTGCAACACAAAAATTTAGAAAATTATTATCGAGAGAGCCAAATCCTCCTATAGATGAAGTGATACAAACAGGAATCGTGCCACAATTTGTTGAATTTCTTAAGAATAATACAAATTGCACTCTACAGGTTAGTATAACAAAAATAAATGGATTTTTATTCATTTATTCCAGCATCTGGATTTTTAATCAATTATCCAGTATCTAAATTTTCTTATGAAACCAATAAGAAAATTCAAGTCAAAGAGTTTGTTCCTTATTGCTGCATTGAACTAGTCAGGGTGTATACTCCCTGGAAAAATCCAGAAAACTTGGAATTTTCAGTGAATTTTATTCTCCTTTGAAAAATCCTGAAATAATGGAATTTGATTTGAACTCAAGGAAATTTTAAAAAAATTACCCCTTTGATTTTAAAATATAGTTTAAAAGAATATAAAATATATTAGTTGTAATAAAATATATATTAAAATATATTTTATTATAATATAACATTATATTACATTATTATATTAAAAAATACTTTATTTATGTTAAAAAATTATGTATAGCATAAACTTATTTCAAAATTGTATCCTAAATATTATTTACAATACTTTTACTTTATATGGAATTTGAACAAAAGTACCTGAAAAATCATGGAATCCTTAGGGAATTTATTTTTAATATATGAGTATACACCCTACTAGTGTATATTTATATCTTAATCTAATAATAAGTTGATGAAACAAAATATACTTGTCTCACTTTAATTTATCGCACCAATTTATCAGTGCAATAATAAAGAACAAACACATAGTAAATAATAGTAATCTATATCTAATAGATTAACTTCAATATGTGGACTCTTTCCGATTATCAATCCTTAAAACGAAAAATCCTTAAAATTATATAAGTATATCAGAGTTGAAAAAGTTATTGTGTAAAATTATCTAGTTACAGTTACAGTTATAATAATTCAAAAAGTAACGAATCGTTACTTTTTAGTTACTTTTTCTTGCAATGATTATATTATATCTTAAATATAATAATCTTATGTATTTCAAGCTTTACCGAATTATGTCACATACTTGATTATGTGCTATATTATTTTATATGCAATGAATTACAACTGTTTTAAATTTAAAATAAAAATATATTTAATATATTGAATTAATAATTTAATATGCATATTAAATATATTAAATTAATAATTTGTAATAAATTAACTTCTTCTAACACAATAATTAATATTATTTATTTATTGTTAGAATAAAAATTATAGAATTCAGATTTTTTAGTTAAAAAATTCATAAAATTTCAGACAGTCGTAACTTTTCGAAAAATTGTTAGCCCTAAGTTTCAAATAAACTAACTATTAAATTGATTGCTAGTTAGCAAAAAAATGTAACTAACAATAAGTTAAGTTACTGTAAAAAATGCAGAAAAAGGAACAAAGTCAAGTTATCAAAAAAATTTAATTGTAACGAAGTTACAAGTAACAAGTTACTTCTCAACTCTGAAGTATACATATAAGTTTGTCAAAAACGTACATATATAAATGGTAATATTAATTTTTAGTTCGAAGCAGCATGGGCTTTGACAAATATAGCGAGCGGTACGTCCCAGCAAACACGTATCGTAATAGATGCAGGAGCCGTTCCTACTTTTATCTCTTTACTCGGTTCTGAATACGAAGATGTACAAGAACAAGCTGTTTGGGCATTGGGTAACATTGCAGGAGACAGTCCCGAATGTAGAGATCATGTATTAGCCAACGGTATCCTCACTCCGCTCTTACAGTACGTTTCCTTATATTTACTATTTTTGTATAAATTATTATCATTTATAATAATAATAATAAATAATTTTTTAAAGTTATAATTTTTTATTTTAAGTAATAATAATTATTATTAGTAATAATAATAATTATTATTATTAATATTATTATTAGTGATAATTATAATAGTAATAATAATAATAATAATTAATAATTTTTTCAAAATTATAGTTTTATTTTAAGTAATAATAATAATAATATTATTATTATTTAAAATAAAATTATTATACTAAGATTAACTTAAGACTCTTTAATATTAAATATATAAATACAACTAAGAAAGGCCTTAAGAGCCATACGCGGATGTTCCTGCGTACATTCCAACGAAAATTAATTTTTTAAATTATGCACAAGGCACGTATTATTCTTGGTGTTCTACCAAGACTTTATAATATATTATTTAAAGTATTTTACAAGTAGAGAAAAATATAGAATCGAAGGATCTGAATAGTTCAGTTGGAAGAGCAGTCGTCCGGCAAGCGAAAGGTCTCGAGTTCGATTCCCGATTCAGCGACTTTCGGATCTATATTTTTCTGTCGCGTTTATTTCTTTATTTCTTTAGAGGAGTATAGAGGTTTATGAAATTAAATCTCAAGTATGAGATATTTTATGTTTAAAATCTTGGTAGTAAACCAAGAATAATATGTGACTTGTGTTTTCGTTTATCTCCAACGAAAAATTAATTTTCGTTGAAGATGTACGCAAGGAATATCCGCGTCGGCTCTTAGGCCTTACTTATTTGTATTTAATAATTTATAATACAAAATAATCTCTTACTTGAAATTTAATTTCTTAAAATTCCTCTAACTTCCCTAAGAAATAAATAAAGAATTAAATGCGAGAAAAAAATATAGATCTGAAAGTCGCTGAATCGGAAATCAAACTTTTCGCTTGCCGGGCGACTGCTCTTCCAACTGAGCTATTCATTCAGACCCTTCGATTCTATACTTTTCTCTGCTTAGATACTCTAAATAACGCTTTTTCAGCCGACGTGTATAAGTTTTGTTGGAATGTACGCAGGAACATCCGCGTATGGCTCTTAATGCCTTCTTTAATTGTATTTATATATAAAATTATAATTTTTAAAAAATTATAATTTAAAAATTATTACAATAAAAAAAATTACATAGCACTTTGTACAAGAAATCATATTCCAATATATCACTTTTTTTTAGGGTATTATCAAAGGCAACGCGTCTCTCTATGACCCGCAATGCGGTATGGGCATTATCCAATTTGTGTCGAGGAAAAAATCCGGCACCGGCCTTCGCAAAAGTTGCTCCATGTCTACCAGTGTTAGCACATCTTCTCAATCATACCGATTAC
Organism: Nylanderia fulva; assembly: GCF_048542155.1. Classification (NCBI taxonomy): domain Eukaryota; kingdom Metazoa; phylum Arthropoda; class Insecta; order Hymenoptera; family Formicidae; genus Nylanderia; species Nylanderia fulva. The sequence goes on along the minus strand of NW_028190382.1, from coordinate 46,265 downwards.
GATGTGCTCGCTGATGCTTGTTGGGCGCTCTCTTACTTGAGCGATGGTCCGAATGATAAAATCCAAGCCGTTATTGATGCCGGTGTTTGCAGACGACTTGTAGAACTTCTTATGTATGTTGGAATTTATGTAAAATGCATTGTGCACGAAAAATTAATTTTATTTAATTATATGATAAACATTTTTTTCCCTTTTCAGGCATGAACAGAATAACGTAATAAGCGCAGCTCTTCGTGCTGTAGGAAATATAGTTACCGGAGATGACGTGCAAACCCAAGTTGTGTTAAATTGTTCAGCATTACCATGTTTATTGCACCTTTTAAGTTCGCCACGGGAAAGTGTTCGTAAAGAGGCTTGTTGGACAGTCTCTAACATTACTGCCGGTAATCCACAGCAGATACAAGTACGTTGTATTTCTGATATAATAGTAATAATTGAGATTAAGTTAAATATGTACTGACAAGGGAAGGTCCTCAGCTGATTCACCGTTTTCGATTCAAAATTTATGCATAAATGTGGGTAATGCCAATAACATATTCTGCAAGTTACGGCCCCTATCTTTGCGTTAAAAAAAATGGTATAATAAACATTTTTGTTTTAAACCGTTTAAAACATCGCAATTAAAATATATTTGAAAAAAAACCAGTAAAGGAAAACAAAAACAAAAGCTAATAAATTTACATGCTCCAAAATTTAAAAAAAAATTTTTAGTTTTTTATTTATCTTATATATGTAACAGATATAAAAATATAATAAATAAAATAAATATTATTTAAATAGAATATTTAATTTTTAATATTAAATAACTACTTATTAGTTAATTCAATTAGTTCAATCCAAACTGCTTTATTTTAGTTAGCGTTGTCAATTTTGGCAATGTTATATTTAACATAAATGAAAAATTTAAATATTTACAAAGTTATTAAGTGTTTTTTTATTTGCTAAAACATTTTTTTGTTTTTCCTTATTTAAGAACACATAAAACATTGTTTTAAATAAAAAAAATTAATGTTTTTTTGTTTAAAATAAAAAAAACAAATTTTTTACCAACCCTGCTAATAATAATAGTAATAATAAAATAACTTTGTTTACAATATTAATATTTTTATAGAAAATAAATATTTTTTAAGGCTCCTGGATTCTCGCCACGGCCATGTTAGATTGTGACGTCAGAGGCGAAAATTCTTAGATGCTATTTTTAAATAACTTGGCTTTACATTACAATCATTTTATAGCTGTTGATTGAGATTACAAAAGTGAAAAGGATAGAGTGTGCTAAAGCCACCTGAAATGCTGTTTTACTGAAATATTTTTTTATTTCGAAATTGCATCTAAAAATTTTCAGTGTCTTTTCTCGCCTCTGACGTCACAATTCCATCATGATTGGCGCCTGGAATAAAAGAGCCTTAAATAAAATTGAAATACATATGGATATTTTCATCTTATTATTTTTTTAGGCAGTGATTGATGCTAATATCTTTCCGGTTTTAATTGAAATTTTGAGTAAAGCTGAATTTAAAACACGTAAAGAAGCAGCATGGGCAATTACAAATGCTACTAGCGGCGGAACACCCGACCAAATTCGATACCTCGCGATGCAAGGATGTATTCCACCATTGTGTGATCTACTTACTGTCATGGATGCCAAAATTGTTCAGGTCGCTTTGAACGGATTAGAAAATATTTTGCGTTTGGGAGAGCAAGATGCACCTATGCACAATGGTCTTAATCCTTACGCAGTTCTTATCGAAGAGTGTTACGGTAAAGTATCGGACAGATTTTATGTCACAAATATACACAGGGTGTATACTCCTTGGAAAAACCTGGAATTCTCAGGAAATTTTGTTCTACCTTGAAAAATCCTGAAATTATTATGGAATTTAATTTAAACTCAGGGAATTTTTTAAAAAATGCCCCTTTGATTTTAAAATATAGTTTTAAAAGAATATAAAATTTATTAGTTTTATATAAAGTAAATATTAAAATATATTTTATTATAATTTAATATAATATTACATATTATATTTAAAAAAATACTTCATTTATGTTAAAAAATTATGTATAAAATTTAAACTTATTTCAAAATTGTATTCTAAATATTATTTAAAATACCTTACAGTCTCCAATAACTCGTCTAAGAGTCTTGACGTGTTGTCAAACCGACACTATGTTCGTTCTTGACATCTTAAAATTATAATTTTATTTTTATTTTTACAAATCACTTGATAAGGACTCAAAGAAGGGTCGAAACGTTGTGATTTAATAAATAATATTTGCCAGTACGGTCGAGAGAAGAGTCTTACCTTTTTTTTAAATACTTTAATTTTACCTAGAATTTTGAACAAAAGTACCCGAAAAATCATGGAATTCTCAGGGAATTTATATTTCTAAGATTTGGATATACACCCTGATACACCTGGGCCAATTTAATATTTTTTTTCCCCCAAATGTTTTCTAGGCCTAGACAAGATAGAGTTCTTACAATCTCACCAAAATATGGATATTTATCAGAAGGCCTTTGATATTATCGAACGATTCTTTGGATCCGAGGAAGAGGATACTAGACTTGTGCCCTCTATCGATTCACAAGGGCAGGAATATCAATTCACTGCACCAGATTCTTCCCAACTACCAGTGCAAGGCTTTGAGTTTTAATCGACTAAATACTGAATATAATTTTAATTCATTAAGTGTTATCTCTGTTCTATGGGGTTTACAGTATCTCTAAAGCGATACATTGACACAAAACATGGTTTTATATATTTGCCCATATAACTTCAGTTTATTTGTATCGAAAAAAAGAATACTAATAGTAACTCAAGGTGATCTATTTCTCATTTAAAATTAAAAACAGTAAAATTTGTATAGTTTTAATCTCTTTCTTTTCTGATTATTCTGGATAAACTGTAATGCGCTGTGTATAAATATATCTAAAATTTATTGTTTTTAAACCTATGTCAAATTGCGACAACGTTTGCATTAAAACTTTGAAACAATTTGTGTAGGAACACTTATAGATTCATACCTGCATGTATTTAGTATCTGAGAGACAGTTTCAGTTTCGCGAGGCATAAACGTTTTTAGTGCTTAAGAATAGAAGTGAAGACAATGATCGAGACAATTTATCGAGGCAGACTCATATCTCGTCCGACTTTTGACTGACATAATTACGAAAAAAAAAATTAATAAAAATAAAAACTAGCACTATTCTGCGAGATACAAACTGAACGACTGAAGTACGGGACTATATAGCCAACACGGACAACGTACGCTACGCGATACCCACCTTATTAAACTAGATAGAAACATGACCAACTTTTTTACTGTAAATACGTATCTCGTAATTTTAAGGCTATTCTATACAGAGTGCCCTTAAAAAGTAAAATGATAGTTACATCTACAAATAATGCATCAGTTTGCAAAAAATTAATAAAAGTATTTTATAATAAGCATGATTTTGTGTATGTATTAAGATACGTACAATACTTTGTTTCTTTTGTATTAATCATGCAAGAAAAAATTTTGACTTCCAGTTATTGTATAAACTAATATTTTTGTCCAGTATAATTAATTGATCTCAATTATAAATATCTATAGATTGAATAAATAATTTTTATTATATAAAGTTTCATAATTAGTTTTTTTTTAATATGACAGATTTTTAACCCTTTATATATGCAGGTGATAAAAGCAAATAATATTGATTTTGTACAGAACATTATAAAATTGTGGACATTCTGTATGAAAAGTCTATGAATATATATATATATATATATATATATATATATATATATAAAACATTTATTATCTAGGTTTGACGATATTATATTATATAAATTATATATACCATCTCGATTTTTAGTTACCGATTTGAATTATGACAGAAAATGACTGTACTGTAACTCAGTAATTGAAACTTTGCTAATTAATCATTTTAGCAAATGCAACTACAGATACTTATTGCCAATTTATAAAATTACTTCCAAAGTAATTATACATAAATATTGTCACTATTTATTGTACATGCTCTTTCTAATTAAAATGTAGGAGAAAATTCTATAAAATTTTATTACTCGATACAGCATAGAAGAACAGGTTTTTTCAATTATTTGAATCATTTTAAGTGTATTATGAAATATTAACAGAAAAAATAGTTTCTACAATTATAATTACTTTAATGAAATTTTGAACTATTTTTTGATCTGAATGTTAATAAAATAAATGTTACTCTATTCCATTATTTAAAATGCACATAAATTGATTTAAATATTGCATATTATTTATCTATAAATTTATCACTAGTTGTTTGTTTAATGATATTTCATTATTTAAAAAAAAATTAAAAGAGCGCTGGTTAAAAACGAATAAAATATATTTTATTTTTCTAAAGATCTGTATTATAAATATATTGATAAAGAACTTAAGATTAAAATTTATATAACTATTGTTAAAACTTATTTTAAGTTTACTTTTTTGAAAGTTATTCTAAAAAAGAATGTATTTCATGAATTAATACTTATGAAATTTGATTTCTATATAATATATATGTGTATATTTATATAAATATTATATTTCTATATTTTATATATATATATATATATATATATATATATATATATATAATATTAAGAGCACATCAAATTAACAATCTTTTAAATGATATAAAAAATAAAACGGAAATCAGATCTGTATAACAATATTTATGATAATTTATATGTATCATTCTTTTACGCATCTACTATGTTACACTAACAATAAGTAAAATTTAGTTTATTTACATCAAGTTTGCAAATTAATAAGAGAAACTACTAAATATTTGTTTATTTAATTTATTGTTTATTATATACATAAATAACAATGTATATAAAATACTAAGTTTTTATTATTTTCATGTATTTTTGTAATTGCAGTAATAACTTGTATGTTTATAATTTTGTAATTTTACTTTATAACTATCCTGAATTATTTTACTTACTAAATTAAAATTACAATGAAAGAGAAATCTTGTAAATTGGCAATAAGTCGAATATAATGTTAGATATTATTCAATTACTGTACAGACTGCCGACTGACACATTAATATAAAAATCGAAATATACACATGAAATAGTCCTAATTGTATTTTATTTTCAAGCTAAATAAGCGTTATTTGAAAATATTAGATACAACATGTGTCATTATATATTTTTTGAAAATACATACAAGTATAAAATTACGATTAGAAGAATCACTAAAAATAAAATTTATTTCATGTAATATTGGCATAATAAAATTAAATTAACACATCCAAATCTTATATTTCTTTAATTTGCAATTAGAGAGAAACTTAATATCACAATTATTACAATAATTTGTATTCTTGCAGATTCAAAAAGAAAAAAATTGAAGCTCCTAATTCGACATTGTAGTCGCTTTATATTAAGATAATAAAAAAAAGAAAATTTTGTGAAATAAATTATAGAGTTGAATAAAAAATATCAATGGCAACATGCCGAAAAGACTCGTTTTTGATATTGTATGATTAAAAAAAAATTAAGAAAATTAAATCTCTCTTAATAATCTCTTGTAAATAATCTTAATCCGATATAACTACAAGTGACAATTTAGGAGCCTTATGTTGCTACTTATAATTTATATCTAATCTTATTATTTACAGTAATACATTATTAATATTATGTGCCTTTAAAATTTTAAATATTTTTGCTTAACAATATCTTAAATGCGGTTCCGGTTGCACCGATATAATTGCGCCATCAGTGATGCGCGTTACAAGTGCCATTAAAATATCACGATCAATGTTCTTTGACAATTTATGGTAAAATTGATCTTCCACAAACTTCATCTTTTTCTGCGATAATTGATAGTCATTGGTTTGCATAGTGAGGATGTAAATAGCTTCCCTAATTAAAGGGTTTATTTTATCGCACAGATTATGTAATACTTTTATTGCTTCCGGATTAATGTTCAATACATTGCGAATAATCTGCAACAAAGTTGTTAACGCATAACTAAAATTAGAGGGATAAGATTCGAGTTCAATGTGTACTTAATATTTGAATTTGATATCAAAATTGAATTTGTGTGTGTAATCAAAATTGAATTCGAAGTTTTATTTTCTAGAGAAGATTATACACACACAGGGTCATGGAATGAGACCAAATAATTATTTTAAAAAAGTATGTAATTACAACAAATGCAGCTGTGTACTTTTTTTTAAAAACAATGTTTTCTTTACGCTAATTGATTGGTCTCATTATTCTGTATATAAAAGTATTAAGATATGATTACCGAAATTTGAATATTTTATAAGATATTTTACATTTTATGTTAAGCTGTAATCACACTACCTAGGTATTTTTTTCAATTCAAAGAGAGTACAAATTTATTTCATTCAGATTTAAATCTACTTTGAACCTATTTTTTAAGTAACAATCATATAGAATTCGAAACAATGTAACAATTAAAAAAAAAAATTTACTTCCATCGCTAGCCTAGTGTATAAGAATCAGGGTTGAGTAATAACTAGTTAATTAATTAAAAGTTAAGAAAAAAATTAAAAAGTTGATGACTTTTAATTTAACTTAGTTAATTTAAAATGAATTAATTTTTAACTTCAACTAGTTATTTTTGAAAACTTAAATTATTAATTTTTTTTCTAAGTTAAATTTTAAAAATCTCTGAATATCATTGTTTTTTTTTATAAACATATTTTTAATTAAAGTAGTATTAATTTTTATGTTCATTTGTCATCAATTGTAATTACCAAAACATATATTTCTATATAAAAATCAAAATTTCTTTGTTATTTGTTATTATAAATTTTAAAAGCATTAGCAAACAAAATTCTAATTTAATATAAATAATGTTTTTAAAAATTAACTTTTGATTTCATTTCAGTTAATTTCATCTTAACTCTGAGTTAATTTTTTGTTCATGCAACTTTTAACTAAATTAATTTTATAAGCAACTAACTTTAACTTAACTTAGTTTTAAAAAATGATTTACTTACCCAACCCTGATAAGAATTATACTTGGAATGCATGTATACGTACCACAACTTTTTTTGCTGAAGACTTTTCTTTTAAGTTGTCGATGATCTCACCAGCATCATCTCTAAAATTTTCTGGATTCAAGTATAGAGGACTGTCTATATGTAAAACATTACTGCTTATGTGCGCCAGTGATGTGGCTAAACAGTCCATTGTACTTGTCTCATTCGCAAATAATAGAATAATTTGAGGTACCTTAGGATTTTTCAATATTATTTCATTTATGGCAGAAAAAATATCATTCCAAATATCTGATTCCTGATTATAAAATTTTGCTTTAATTTCTTCCATAGATTTGAACAGCGAAATACGATTGTTTACAGATTGTGCTGATTTTTTTTCACTCGTACTTAAAAACGATACCAAAATAAGAAACCCGAATAAGATTGCTAAAATAATTACAAAATATGGAATGATAGATCCTAGAAAAAAACTATTTATATCTTGTTTATTTACAGGTGACTGAGGACTCTTCTCAGGTTTTGACAACTTCTTTAAAGAAAAATCATTTTGCGAATGAAACGACAGTTCTTTCTCACTCTCTTCAACATCCTCATCCTCAGAACTCTCTATTTGTCTATCATTAATGCTACCATCTTTAAATGTTTTATTTTTAGATTTTAATTTTTGTCGTCTAGATATGTTACTTTCCATATATGACTCGTGAAATTTATTGTGTAAATGTGAACTTTCCTCTTCTGATCTCATAGATTTTCGAGACTTGAGTGCAGATAGTTTAAATTCTGGCGAGTCATGAATCTGCGAAACAATAATTGTATGTGAACTTTTCTCTTTTGATCTTATAGCTCTTCGACATTTGGGTATAGGTGGTTTAAATTCTGACGAGTCATGAATCTGCAAAACAATGATTATATAACGTGTTTTATAAAAAGATCAGAGACAGATAATTATACAATCTTAAATATTTCACAGTAAAATTATCCAATTCTAGATAATCGATATCAATATATAGCTTAATTGCATATTTGCACAGAATGTTTATACAGAATATTTCAGAAATCTTATACAAATTTTGGAGGCTTTTTCACATAACATACACAAAAAAATGTCAAAAATATACATATGACCAGAAATATCTGATTTATGAGTTGTGATTGAAAATTTATTTATTTTTCATGATTTCTAATTTAATTCTAATAGTCTTGTTTGACCAATTAAGATAAATATAATTTTTGTTTTTATAAACAATTATAATATAAGAGGCAGGTTTTTTTTTATCATTTAGTGCGAGCTACGAAAATTTCTAAAAAAATGAGATGAGCAATAATATTTTTCGAAAAAAGATACCTGGTCGTTCATTTTGGAGTGATAATTATAAACATGAAATAACATACCCTGATGTTTCTTCGTTGATATAACCCATAGACATGTCTATGATACAACTAAAGTCACATATAACCTCTATCTATTTAGCAGACAGATTTGATATTTCCCTATTATCAGTTATATCAAAGAATATAGATGAGTATAGAAGCACGGTTCTCGGTACCCCGTGAGTCGCACGAGCTGAGACATTTTGCTATAGTTTACGTCACGTATACTGTACTGAAATGCTATAGATAGTACAGTATACGTGACGTAAACTAAATAAATAATTAAAATAAATAACGTAAAATAAATAAATTTTCAATTACAACACATAAATCAGATATTTCTGGTTATTTTACTGTACTATCTATAGCATTTCAGTACAGTATACGTGACGAAACGAGCATGCGCGTAGGAGAAGTAGTCGGAATGCAGATTTCCCTCATTTCGTGTACGCTGAACGTCGATATATACACATAGTAGCATTACATATTAAACAATAAAAATATACAAACATAAAAATGATATTGTTTAATATGTAATGCTACTGTGTCTATATATCGACGTTCAGTGTACACGAAATGAGGGGAATCTGCATGCCGACTACTTCTCCTATGCGCATGCTTGTTCCGTTTTTACCCATCCCTACGCAGTCCCCACCACGCGAAAAAAGAGAAGGACAGAGAACCCCGGAATCATCTCTCTGTCCTTTAGATCTTTCAACGCTGTCTCCTACGGTAGGGGCCGATCTATGTCTCCTATATCTATGATGGCGCTACATGAGCCAATAATTATTGCAGTCAATGCAGATGCATCTTTAATTATTAGTAATTTTATATGTAGTAATTTATAAATTATAGATTTTGACATTATTAAAATTGTATTAAAAAATAATAAATTATGTGAATTATGGTGAGCGACCGCAATATTGTTATTGAGATGTAGGAAATTTTTAAAAAATTAAAAAGGATAAAACTTTTGCTTTATGTTTATATTGTAACAGAATACTCGCGAATCTATCAACTAAATTATTAAATCACAAGTTAAATAATTATTTTTTAAAAATAAATTAAATTATCTTTTTACAACAAAAAATTGTTTTATATAGGACTTAAGTCATGAAATACTAAATGATAAGATGAGTTCGTTCGGAAAAATGCTGATAAATACGCTCATAGCGCTAAAAGAATGATTCTTGAACGTACCTCATGTATAATACTTATTTTTACGTATAATACGTGTATTATACATGTCATGTAGAAAATTGCTCTAACAGCCGAATTACCCAACTCTGCTCGTACTCAAGTAGAAATAAGATTACTAACAACTATCATGTACTATTATTTGTTTTAAACTTAATTATCTTTGCCTTTTTGTATTATTAGTTAAGACCATCGGATCTGGGGTTTCCACCCAGAGAACCAAGCATCTCCATCTAGTCCTAACTATGCAACCAATCAAGCGTCGTCTAGGGACCCCAGAAATAGTGCATAACCAGCGGAACTAACCAGATGTTCCCCTATAAAGATGCCTTTTCATATGCAGCATGCTGCAGTAGCAAATCAGTCACGAGATCAAAATTTATTAGAGCATATTTCTTTGTTCTCTTATTATTTCGAGGTTAAAATTACGATTTTTGCTTTTATATTCTCACAATAATCTATTTTATCCTTAAAATCCATTATTTAACTAATATAAGAATAACAATAATTAGAATCAACTAGTTGTGTGTTCTTTTACTTTGCTGCCTTTGCTGTTCGTTCAATTGAACTTCACCAATAGCAACAAACTGCTGCGGCAGCAGTATGCTGCACATGAAATGATACCTTAAGAATACTTATGTATACTTCGATTATAACAATATCAAACATCATTAACACGTACAACAGATATCGACACTATTAAGCACAAGAATTAAAGTTTAACATGTATAAGTTAAGAGTTTAACACGGCTCTGTAATATAAATATAAATTTAAAGTGTAAGACAGGCAATAAGAGCCAATCGCGGAAGACAGTGCGTTATCCCAACAAAACTAAATTTTTTCGTTAGAATTAAATATCTGTGCACAAGGCACCAAATTTTACTTGATCACGGCCAAGATTTTAAAATATAAAATAATCTCATCTTTGAGATTTAATTTCAATAATCCTTTAACCCTTCTACGGAAATAAATAAATGCAAGAGAAAAATATAGATCCGAAAGTCGCTGAATCAGGAATCGAACCCAAGACCTTTCGCTTGCCGGGCGACTGCTCTTCCAACTGAGCTATTCAGATCCTTTCGATTCTATACTTTTCTCTGCTATATATATAATAATGTCGATAAACAAACGCCTTTATGCCAGCGTGTATAAGTTAAAAGTTTAACACGGCTCTGTAATATAAATATAAATTTAAAGTGTAAGACAGGCAATAAGAGTCAATCGCGGAAAACAGTGCGTTATCCCAACAAAACTAAATTTTTTTGTTAGAATTAAATATCTGTGCACAAGGCATCAAATTGTACTTGGTCACGGCCAAGATTTTAAAATATGAAATAATCTCATCTTTGAGATTTAATTTCAATAATCCTTTAACCCCCCTACGGAAATAAATAAATGCAAGAGAAAAGGGCAAGCGAAAGGTCTCGGGTGCAATTCCCGATTCAGCGACTTTCGGATCTATATTTTTCTCTTGCATTTATTTATTTCCGTAGGGGGGTTAAAGGATTATTGAAATTAAATCTCAAAGATGAGATTATTTCATATTTTAAAATCTTGGCCGTGACCAAGTAAAATATGGTGCCTTGTGCACAGATATTTAATTCTAACAAAAAAATTTAGTTTCGTTGGGATAACGCACTGTCTTCCGCAATTGGCTCTTATTGCCTGTCTTACACTTTAAAGTTTAACAATAGTATTAAACCGCCCACCGATGTAAATGTCAATACAATACGATGCACTATCAATGTTAAGATTACTTATATTAGACGCTTTAATTATTCTATAATCATATTTATAGAATTCTATGCACATTAAATTTTATACAATGATTAAAAATATATTAATCATCCCGAGTTCTCATCCAAATAAAATTCTGATTCTGTAAGTACGATTAAACGTTATTCGACTATATATACATTTAAGTTACAATTAAGCTTTTCAATATTGCATTGATTAATTATGAATTTATAATTAACAATATGAGGAACCTTTTGATCAAGTACGAATACTTGTATATCATAAACGAAGTACCCCATAATTGATTGATCAATATTATTAATATGTAAAAGGCTAAACAAGAACAATACATATGTACCCCTAGATGTAAGAAATCGATTTGGCAGTGCGATAGTCAGCAACCCGATCTCTACATAACTCCCTTATCTGCATTCCTGAGCTCCCGACAAGAAATTGACGTTTAACACTGAATCAAAGATTCAGAAGGCGAAATTCTGTTATCATCTCAATTATCATTGCAAATTAAATTTTCATCCATCTGTAAGTTGCTCGAACTTAATAGCTATTAGATAAACAAACCCTCAAATCTTTCGCAAATAATGTTGTACACCTTAAATAATAATGACCCATGATTATCATTACGATGAATAAAAACTTTATAAAGGTCATTTAAATATTCCTATCTCGACATTTTTGTGGAAGACTGAGATACATAATCTAATTATACTAGTGCAAATTATAATAACAAATATCAACATTTAGTAAACATACTTTATAAAACATTTTATAAACTCTTATCTTAAAAAAATCATAAAAATGAAAAGGTCAGGCCATGTTCAAAAGAAGGTACTCAAAAATTTAAACCTTTAAAAATTTAAATGATCTAATAATAAATTATCACGAAAAGTAACTGATATGTTATTCAAGGTGCCAGTTCAAAGTGAACATACGTAAAGTGTATATTATCTAAATTTAGTAATAATATATTACCATAAAAAGTAACTGATATGTTATTCAAGGTGCCAGTTCAAAGTGTGAACATACGTAAAGTGTATATTATCTAAATTTAGTAATAATATATTACCATGAAAAGTAACTGTGATATTTTATTCAAGGTGCAAGTTCACATTGAACATACATATGTAACGGCGTGGCCGTTACTAACGCCTCGCGGGCCGATCACCCGCTCGCCACTTGAGGCTATGGCGCCTAAGGCGCCCCTAAACGCAGAAACATAAGCGATACACGGGTCACCCTACCCCAGGGGGCGCCCCACTACAACCCCCAGAGGCGCCCCACTACGACGCCGGCGTTACCCCCACCACAGCCTCGATGTAGAGTGGGGGAACCGCCGACAGGGTATATAAGCCGGCTCGACGCATGAGCCGGCACCAGTCCTGTTCCGGACCTCCTAGCCAGGCAACGGGCTTCTCGTTGTTACGCCGGGTTTCTCGGTTTCTGGCCTCCTACCTTTAGTATCGGGCAACGGGTTTCTCGTTGTTACGCCGGGTTTCCCGGTTTCCGGTCTCTTCCTGCTATACACCGGGTGACGGGTTTCTCGTCATTACGCCGGGTTTCCCGGTTTCCGGTCTCTTCCTGCTACACGCCGGGCAACGGGTTTCTCGTTGTTACGCCGGGTTTCCCGGTTTCCGGTCTCTTCCTGCTACACGCCGGGCAACGGGTTTCTCGTTGTTACGCCGGGTTTCCCGGTTTCCGGTCTCTTCCTGCTATACACCGTATCTCTAAGTTATACCGGGTAATTTGTAAATCTTTTCCGGACACCGCTACAGGCTATACGCCTCCGTATTTTGTTTATACCGGGTAGTCAATAAGTTTCTCTATTTAGGCTTTATGCCAACAAACCTTTTGTTTATACCGAGTAGTCAATAAGTTTCTCTATTTAGGCTTTATGCCAACAAACATTTTGTTTACTTGTTTCTTTTTGAATAAACCAAAGCATTGTTAATAAGGAATAAGCGAGTCTGAATCTCCTCCTTCCTCCCGAATCCTGGAACCGGCGAGCCGATCCGCGGCGTCGGGAAAGGTGAACCGTTACACATACATATAAGTAAAACTGATTACAATTTGATTCTAGAAAATAAGTGCGATATGTTATTCTTAGTGCACAAAATATAATAGTCGTTTATAGAGATTTGATTTGAAATTCATACTAGCCCGTACAATGAAAAATAATTGCTCGTAATTCCAGAGTACCAATTTGTTAATGACTCAGAAAAATAACATGGCGGCCTGCTCTCATAAAACTATGTTTTTCGATGTCCATTTAGAAATAATGTCGAAGCTCTTACAGAATAATTACTACAACATTTGAAGTACGAAAAGTAATTACATTAGAAGAAGATTAGATTAGAATAAGGATTCAACGTATTTTTAAAAGCTCTACACACAACGAAGTGAATATACAAAACTATATACAAATACCTTTTTCTTCTGTGTTTCTGAAGAAAATTGTAAGTCAAATGAAACCTTGCTATTCAAAACCTATTCTTCATGATCGCAAGACACTATTTTCTATTTAAAAGACGTCTGCTAAAATTTTAATAAATAGATATTATTTATGATAGAAATGAAGAATTTGTGCTTTACAGTATATGGATAGTACATGGTTATTTCAAACACTGAACCGATGCATACAACAAAACTTTTCTCTGTCTGTTCAATAAATTACTGATAATGTTAAATCCCAATCACATATGCCACCTTGCCTAGGTTAATGATGGTCATTAACGGGAAATTTTACTAAAAAAAGATTGGAGATTTTTAATTTATACAATTTTCACAACTCTTATTTCAATTATTTATTCTATCCATCAAAAGTTTTTTGAAAGCAGGCCGCCATGTTATTTTTCTGAGTCATTAACAAATTGGTACTCTGGAATTACAAGCAATTATTTTTCATTGTACGGGCTAGTATGAATTTCAAATCAAATCTCTATAAACGACTATTATATTTTGTGCACTAAGAATAACATATCGCACTTATTTTCTAGAATCAAATTGTAATCAGTTTTACTTATATGTATGTATGTTCAATGTGAACTTGCACCTTGAATAAAATATCACAGTTACTTTTCATGGTAATATATTATTACTAAATTTAAATAATATAAACTTTACGTATGTTCACACTTTGAACTGGCACCTTGAATAACATATCAGTTACTTTTCATGGTAATATATTATTACTAAATTTAGATAATATACACTTTACGTATGTTCACTTTGAACTGGCACCTTGAATAACATATCAGTTACTTTTCGTGATAATTTATTATTAGATCGTTTAAATTTTTAAAGGTTTAAATTTTTGAGTACCTTCTTTTGAACATGGCCTGACCTTTTCATTTTTATGATTTTTTTAAGATATCAGTTACTTTTTAAAGTACAAATATATAGAGCAGCTTTCTAGTAATTCAAGTATCACAAATATATGTATTTTCGATTCTTATCACATAACTTTGTATAAGTAACAATTTATGCAATACAGTTCAAAATAATTGAAATATATATGGTATATATGTACATATATAAAATATATAATTATATTATAGTATACATATATTTTATTTAATCATATATGTAAATGTTTGTATAATTGTAATAACTTTTAACGATACATTGCACATTTATTTCAATTGTAACAGAATGAATTTATATTCTTGTATAAATATTGAAAATAAAAAATTGGCCCCTCCATCGCCCATTCTCGTGAGAACGCAACCATATATTTTTCTTCGTCTCTCCAATTTTAACACGACATACATATTTCTGTCTGATAATTTTTTTCTTGATGATACTTTTTGAAATGTCATGAAGCCTAGGTCAAATAAGAAACTTATTGCACTCGTTTTAATGCAGCGCTTACAGCAGCTTTTATAAAGTGCCAGAGCAGCCGATATTTTATTTTGGCGCTTACGGCAACTTTTATACAGTACTAGAACAGTTGATGTTTTAATGTAGCGTTTACGGCAGCCTTTATACAGCGCCATTATTTAATCTGTTCTAAGAACAATATGTATGCCCCTTGTGCTCCTTTGGACCATTTTTTCTTGAACACTTTCATATCATTAGACTAATACCATTCCGATTTTGTGTCAGCTCTCAACATACACGTGTAGTGACCACGATTCATTTCTTCACCTTCGTGAAATATAGCGCTTATTAGCTTGTATTTTTTTTTATTAATCGTGATATTACTCGTCGGCACGGCGGTAGTCCGATTGTTGATAATTTTTTTAGAAGCACCGTTTACAAAAGTATATAAATTGAGCTGTATTACTACGACGGATAAAGTTGATTCGATTACGGTTTTCTTTTTCAACACGGTACCCTTACATTCGTTACAATTGCCGTTTATCGTTTCCCATTTAGAAAATTCTACATTAATCAAACTTTGTAGAGTGACACCTTTTTTCCTTTTTAATGTCAAATGTATAGGTAATATTAACAAACTACTGCTTTCCAGCTTAGTTACATTGTAATTACATTTGACATTCGAGCAACATGTTACGTGCTTTAATTCGAGTTCTAATACATCATTGATGTCGGAATACGTCGACATTAGAGCCGTAAAAAATTCCGAAACAACTTGTGTTCGTTCTTCGAAGCGTTTTTCAACAGATCTTCTAACCGCTTGAATGTTGCAATATTTACGTTCACCATACGCGCAGATGGCATCAGTCAATGCATTCGATGCTTTATTTTTCAGTATTTGTTGCCTAATACGTACGCAATGAAACGCACATTGTAATATTACATTAGCGTAACACGAAACAGCATCGTTATTGCAAAGACCATATATTTTCCACGTAACTATACTTTCTGGTTCCTCACAATCATAATTCTGCACATCATCAATGATATTAGGGATAGCCCATCGACGATCGTACATTTTCACAACCTTTTTCTCGGACAGATTGATTTGTGGCAGTTCAGATTTAAATATAGATCTCAGTCGATTATATTCTACAATGGCTCTCGAGTTTGCTTTAACTGATGCTGGATTGAAATTTATCAAATGTAGACCTTCCAATTTACTTACTCGTGACAAACCTACATAGGCTTGACCATCACTGAATACAGTCGTTCCTAAATCCATCATTGCATTGTTACATGTAATTCCTTGACTTTTGTGTATAGTTATTCCATAACTGAGAGACAATGGAAATTGTTTCCGATGTACCACTAATTTGTGGAATACTTCAAATTTAATATCTACTTTTGTTATTGCGATTTCTTTGTTATCCGAAATAACTATTTTGATGGAATCAATACGATTGCCGTCAGCAGAGCGATTAACTGCAACTACATTGCCTATCGTTCCATTGACAAGTCCCAAAGTTACGTCAATGTTTCGTCGAATCATCACTTTAGCGCCAATTTTAATCGCTATTACTCTTTCAATGCCAGCTGTTTCAGACACTTTATCATCTTTGTCTTCTAAAATTTTATGCACCTTTTTTTTCATTGCTGGAGCACAGTCGACATCATCTTCTGCTATCAGTAGAATTTCATCGCTGTCGATTTTATCGAGCATTGCTGTTTTCAAAACCTTGCACAAATAACACGTGGGCAATAAACAAATTGTATCAATCGGTAATTGATTCATATAAGTGCAAAGTTTATTCAATCTTTCGTCGCAACTACTTTCTTTAAAATTGATTTTTCTAGACTGAAGAACATTGATGTCAGAATCCGTTACTAAACCTATTCGTATTCTAGAAAGTATATCACGATATGTATTGTCGCATCTTTGTTGCATATTAATCAAAAGTTCGTCGTACTCGAACAATCTCCACAAATCACATCCACCCATGGTACCTAAATACTTCTGAATCTCTGATCGAGACATTTTAACAAACGAAAATTGTCCTTTTACAGGAGGAAGCTGCAACAAATCCCCAAACAGGAGAATGTGTTTTCTGCCAAAGAAACCATCATCTGTATCTGTCGTATCAAAGATTTCACATAATCGTAGATTGATAAACATAAATGTCACATTTGAAATCATGGATACTTCATCGATTATAAATAAATCGACATTCTTTAATTTGTCTCTCAAAGTTTTCAAGACCATGTCTGACAATTGCGTATATTTTGGTGTAGATTCATGACTAACGGGTAGTTGAAACATTCTATGGATTGTCAAGCCATCGATATTGAATGCTGCGATACCCGTGGGAGCAGATATGGCAGTCGTTTTTTCCAAATTTATTCTGATCCAATGTTTAATCGTTTCAATTAGAAAACTTTTCTCTGTACCACCTTCGCCACTTACGTACAGTCGCAGAATGTGATTCTTATCTTGTAAAACTTGGCATACTCCATCAAAGACTCTTTTCTGGTCTTCGTTCAATTGCGACATCATTAGCGATAAATCAATCGGGTCGTCAATCTTACCAAAATCTTCCAGATCTTTCATCGCGTCGTCAGCTTCTATCGGATTACAATCCAGTTCATCGTCATCGGATTTGTCTCTGTCTGCTGTTTTCAGATCATTTTCGCGCTTCTCGATTAATTCAGCAACGTTCTCAAAAGCTTTCTGTATTTCTTCGAGCCTTTCGTGATATTTCATTGCCTTCGTTAAAACAGATTCTGAATTCTTCAAGGCATCCGTGTAAATCTCGAATGTACCTTTGAGTTCACTCAAATCTCTCCATGGTTTGAACAGAAGAAGCAGCGAGTAAAAGTATTTTTCGGGCTCAGTTCTTATATTAAATCGATAATGGTTAATTAAATAACCCTTTTTTCGTTTTTTTTAAATAAACCCGATGCCAGTTTGTAACACTTGACTTCGTCATTATTTGACATCTGTTTCGTAATTTCCCAGAATCTGGCAAAATCGTAAAAATTCAATGATTTTAATTCCTGAGGTCTATTTGGATAGTAATCATCGATGAGTGACGAACAGTAAATATTCGTAGAATTTTCATCAAGAACTTTAATTTCATTAAATGTTTTAACTTTTCTATTTCTCACCTCATTAACATCGATCCATTTGACCATGGTATCATTATCCGTACCGTACAAGGGATTCCCTAATAGTGTATCCGCAGCTTCTAAAGCACCGTATTCTCTGTTATTAAATGAACGCATTGCAAAATTCCACAGTTTCGATGCCAAGGACTTATTCGAATCTATCACTTCAAAGTCTGTATTGCATTTTTCCGACTTGTCGTGTATTTTGTTAAATATGAGTTAAAAAACTCTGATTTTTCTCCAATAAATTGTATGTCCATATTTCCCTCCCAGGCTAATTTGATAGCCGGATTATAATCGTTTATAAACCTTTCCGACTCCTTGCGAGGAAGATCGTACAATCTGCTCTTACTGCGTAAATTTTTTCTACCGACTATCGAAGTGATAACGTCTCTTAAAACGAAATTCTCAGTAACCGGCCGAGGAAAATCGAACCGACACTTTCTGTATATATTAGTTTCCGTTTTTTTCGTACGCATGCAATACGAGTTATGTTTATGATTCTGATCACTTATTACCGTATCGTACAACGTTGGCGAAACATTTTCATCTGGAATTTCACACGTTACGTATTTTCGAATAAACGTAGCAACTTCTTCATCCGGCGATTTTCCTATTACTGGAGCATCTTTTATTCAAATCATACAATGCATGTGCTGAATACCTCTACTTTGATATTTCAATCGCCAGAAGTAATGAATAACCTTTCCTATTGGATTATCGGACGAACAAATAAAATCAATCATGGCTTTGAATTTTATGCACATGAATCTAAAAGTACTTACAGGGTCGTATGCGACTAGTTCGCTGATGCCTAACTTCTCTTTATCGGGATTCATATCTCGTAAATATTCACCCAAATCGGACCATTTCCATTCACTAGGACTCAAAGTCAAAAACCACGTCGCTGGACCGTAATGCAAAGTCATGCATTTTACATTATTGGACGGTTGTCGCCAAAATTGATCCGTATTTCTCAATTTTGCAAAAATACTTATTAAATTCGATTCTAATTCGTAACCTTTCAATTCGTTCAAGTATCTACCAGCAGTGTATCTCTCTCGTGGGTTAGTATACCCTAATGAGGATTATTTTCGTTCAACCATTGTAAAGCCTTATACACTTTATTAATATCTACCAAATTTTCCCAAACCACTTTAGATTTCTTGGGTATACCTCATCGTATAATAGATACCACTTTTCAACTGTCGGTAGTTAGCATCATTGAGAAGGAAAAACAGATACTGCAGATTCAACCTGAATCTACTATGTTTCGACATCAATCGTGTTCTAATAAATAAATATTCCGGCAATGCAAAGTTTCTATCTTCTCGTTGTCCATTGACACCATCAGGATATAAATCAGGGAAACACATGACATCCAGATATTTATAACGATTATCCATTGGAAAATCTTCAATTTTCATCATTTGATAAAGCTTCAATGCAGATTCGTTATCGATTCTTTTCGCGTGTATTGGGTATATTGTATACTGATCGTTAATATCCGAATCTTCAGTGATTTGTGTGAGGAAAGCCCTACGTTTTAAAATGATTTGATCATTATTATTTTTGTTTTCCTGTACATTGTACAAATTCAATGCTGGTAATTTCTCAATTATCTCATTTATTTCGTCATTGTCGCTTTCGTCATCGACAATCCGATATTCTGTTTCCTGCAACTTATCATTTAATAGATCATCAGATGACGCCGGAAGACGAATTTTCGAGTAATGAGGATTATTTTCGTTCAACCATTGTAAAGCCTTATACACTTTATTAATATCTACCAAATTTTCCCAAACCACTTTAGATTTCTTGGGTATACCTCGAACGAGAATGTGCAACTCGTGATTCAAATTTATAGGATCTTCCGGAGGACATACCTTATCCAATGTTTCTTGTAAAGGTAGAGGCAAATGAAATGTTCTACCTTTTACTTTGCGGATCATTTGTCTATGCGGTATGTTTGTTCGAAACATTGCCCATCAATTGCACTACTTGAAAGCTGCTCATTCTCTTGATTAACATTTTTTCGTAATCACTGAAATCTGACAAAACATCTGGTAATGGTTTTACCGCAAGATTATTCAAAATGCAAGTAGAAGGCAACACGCCTTTTTGAAATTTACCCAAACAAAGCTTACAAACGAATTCAGTATTATTACTGTGTTCTGTTACGTTTGCTATCAGATCTTTCCAAAAAGGTCCGTCTATTGTTTTCCTCAGCTTCTCGAGCTTAGAAACGTCTCTTCTCAAGCATAATTTTTTGCAAGAGATGCAAGGGATACGTGGTAAATCCAACAATCGCTTTTTCATGACTTTAAATGCTTCGTAATTTTGCGAGAAAATTTTTTCCTCGTCCAAACAAACATCAGTTACATTTTTTGGATAAAATCTTGCTTTATTCTTAAAATCATTGGAAATTTCAACTAATTTATCCATATTGATGAATCTCAAAGATGAAAACAGTTGACAAAACTTATTATAATTGTCGATCAATTTGTAAACATTTCTTCGAATATTCCTCACGAAAGGAAAATGAGGTGATAAAATGTTTATTGCAATGTATGACTTGCAAAGATTCGGATTTGTATAGCATTCCGGAGGATGTCCTAATCTGCTACTCGTACGTGAAACGGAACAATTTTTTAGCTGCGCTATAAATTTAACATTCATTATCTTTTTCAGAGTACCTTCTACAAACAGTTCCAAAAATTTTACAAACTTTTCCATGGAAGTATCATTTATGTGGCATTTGTTCTCATCACAATGCCACATTTTTAACTTTTTACCATTGTTATCTATTAACGGCAAAACATTTATTACTCCGTGAGGAGAGGATTGTCTTATTATAAGTGGTTGCTCAAACTTTTTCCTTTGCTCGTAAGCAGTTTCATAAAAGTACGCTTCGGAAGACGAAGTATGTTTGGATAAGCCACAACGAGCAATTATTTTTTATTGTACGGGCTAGTATGAATTTCAAATCAAATCTCTATAAACGACTATTATATTTTGTGCACTAAGAATAACATATCGCACTTATTTTCTAGAATCAAATTGTAATCAGTTTTAATTATATGTATGTATGTTCAATGTGAACTTGCACCTTAAATAAAATATCAGTTACTTTTCATGATAATATATTATTACTAAATTTAGATAATATACACTTTACGTATGTTCACTTTGAACTGGCACCTTGAATAACATATCAGTTACTTTTCGTGATAATTTATTATTAGATCGTTTAAATTTTTAAAGGTTTAAATTTTTGAGGACCTTCTTTTGAACATGGCTTGACCTTTTCATTTTTATGATTTTTTGGAGATAGGGTGAGAGAGGACGAATGAGGGTAAGAGAAGACGAGATAGGCGAAAGAGGGTGAAAGAAGACGAAATTGGGTGAAAGAGGGCGAAAGAGGACGAAAGAGGACAAAAGAGGGTGAAAGAGGACGAAAGAGGGTGAAAGAGGGTGAGAGAGAACGAAAGAGAGTGAAAGAGGACGAAAGAGGGTGAGAGAGGGCGAAAGAGGGTGAGAAAGAATAAAAGAGGGTTAGAGAGGCAAAAAAAGAAAGAGAGTAAAAAAGGACAAAAAAATTTTTAGAGGGAATGAAAGAGGGTAAAAAAGGGGCGCGAAACAGGGGGGTAAAAAAGGGTGAGGGGGAAAAAGAAAGAGGGGAGAGAGAATGAAAGAGGGGTGAAAAAAGGGGAAAGGGGGGGCGAAAAGGGGGGGGGAAAAAAGGACAAAAGGGGGGTGAATGAAAGGGGGGTGAGAGAGGACGAAGGTGGTGGGGTTTGGACAAAAGGGGTGAAAGGGGGCGAAAGGGGGGAGAGGACGAACAAAAGGGGGGGAAAAAAGGCCCCAAAAGGGGGGGTGAAGAGGACGAAAGGGGGTAAAAAAGGACCAAAAGGGGGGGGAGAGGGAATAAAAAAGGGTTTTGGGGGGAATGAAAAAGAGTGGGAGAGGACGAGGGGGGGGGGGAAAAAGGGGGGAGAGGGGCCCAAAGAGGGTGAGAGAGACAAAAAAGGGTGAAAAACAGCGAAAGAGGGGGGGGGGTGGGGGGGGGGGGAGGGGGGCGGGGGGGCGGGGGGGGGGGGAAAGGGGGGGGGGGAAGTTGGGGAGGTGGGGGGGGGGAAAGGTGAGAAGGGGGTTTTTTTTATCAGGAGGGGGCGGTTAGTGTCTCCGGCCATGTTCAAACCCAAAAAGGGGCCTTAAAAGCCCCCAAAAATTCCTTATCCTGCCCCCTTTTAAAACCCCCTTTTTTGGGGGGGGTTTAAAATTTTTTCTAAAATAAAAAAAATTTTGGGAATGAAAAGAAATAAGGGGAAAGGGGGGCATCGCCACGATTTTAATTTTTTAGCCAAAAAAAAATAAAACCTTTTAAGCCGTTCCGGGGGGTCAAGCGGCCCAAAAAATGAAGTTTTTCAGGGGAAAAAATTTAAAAAAAAGTTTTTCTTTTCTTCTTCTTTTTTTCTTCTTTTTGTCCGGGGGATAAACCCCAAAAAACCCAAAACCCCACCCAACCCCAAAACCCCCCCCCCCCCCCATCCCCGCCCCCCCCCCCACCCCCCCCCACCCCCCCCCCCCAAACCCCAAACCCCAAAACCCCCAAAACCCCCGGGGCACCCGGGGGAACCCCCCCCCCGGGGGCCCCCAAAACCCCGGGGGGGGGCCCCAAAATTTTTAACTCGGAAACCTTTTTTTACCCCCAAACCCCCAAACCCCCCGGGCCCCACCCGGGGAAAATCACCCCTTTCGTCCTATTTTAAAAACTTTCACCCTTTGTCCTTTCACCCTTTTAAAAATTCTTTTTAAACCCCCCTTTTTTCCTCTTTCCCATTTCAACCCCTTTCGCCCTTTTGACCTTTTTCTTTTTTTCTCACCCTCTTCCCCCCCCTTTTCATCTTTTTAAAACCCCTTTACACTCTTTGTTTTCTCTCACCCTCTTTGGGCCTCTTTACCCTCTTTTTTTTTTTCTCCCCTTTTTTGATCTCTTTTTTCCCCCTTTTTCCCCCTTTTTGTCTTCTCAAACCCCCTCTCAATCTTTCCCCCCGTAGGGGCCCCTTTAACCCTTTTTTTTTTTCTTCACCATCTTTCGCTTTTTTGTTTTTCTTTACTTTATTGTCCCTTCCCCCCTTTTATCCCCCCAAAAAAACAAAAAATAAAAAAGGGCAAGATTTAAAAAAAAGGGGGGTTAAAACCAAAAAAAAAAACCCTTTTGGGGGGGGACAATAAAAAAAAATTTTTGGGAATTCCAGATTTCCCCCAAATTTTTTAATTTTTGAATAATGGATTTTTTTAAGTAATGACAGTATGGGAAAAAACATACCCGGATAGCGGGGTTTTTTTGTTAAGGTACTTAAACAAAAAAAAAAATTTTGAAAAATTTTAAAAATAAAAATTTTTAAAAAAACAAGAAACTTATATAATAAAACCCCCTGTTAGAAAAAAGGGAGAAAATTTTTTTTTCCTTCCCTTTTTAAAAAAAAACATGGAAAAGGGGATTTTTTCCCCCGGGAAAAACCCCAAAAATTTTTTTAATCACGATTCCCCCAAAAATTTCGTTCGAGGTATCCCCAAAAAATCTAAAGGGGTTTTTTTGGGGAAAAATTTTGGGAGTTTTAAATTTAAAAAGTTTTTAAGGCTTTACAATGGTTGAAAGAAAATTTTAAACCTCATTATTCAAAAAATTTGTTTCCAGCGTCATAGGGGTGTTATTTAAAAAATAAAATTTCAGGAAACAGGAAATAAGGGTAAGAAGGGGCAAAGAAATAAAAATTGGGAAAACCCCCAAATTTTCAAGACCGCCAAAAAAAATTAAAAAATTCCCCCCCAAAAAACCGGGCCCACCCACCCAAATTTTCCCCGTTCTAGAACAACCCCCTTTTCCCCCAAAAACCCCCCCCCCCCACCCCGCAAAAACCCCATAACCCCAATCGCCCCGGGGCTTTCCCCCCCCCTAAAAAAGGGTTTTTAAAGGAAAAGTTATAAAAATCTAGGAATTTTTTTTTAACCTTGGGCCAAACAACCCAGGAAAAAAAACCCCCCCACCCCCTATTTTTTAAAAGGGAAAACTTTCCCCCCCCAAACCCCCTGGAACAGGGCCCCACCCCTCCCTTTTCAAAACAACCGAACCCAAAAACCCCTTTCCCAATGGGGTTCTCCCCCCCGGGAAAACCCCCGGGCAACCCAACGAAATTAAAGCCTTACCCCCCCAATTTTAACCAATTTTCCCCCCCCCCTTTTGGGAAAAATTAAAAATACCCTAACGGAAAAACCCCCAAAAAGAAAAAAAGCAAACAAACGGGCCCGCGGAAAGTTTTTTCCCCCCTTTAAAATCGGGAAAACCCATTTTTATTTCGGGAAAACCCTGAAAGGTTTAACCACTACCCCCCCCCCCCCCTTTTAATCCCCAGATTAAGGGGCCCTTTCCCCCTTTAAACCCGTTAACCCTTTAAAAGGTTTTCCCCCAAACCCCTAAATCAACTAAAGGACCCCCCCCGAAATCATTTTTGTTTTATTAAAACCCCCCCCCCCAAAAAACCCCCTTTGGGCCCCCTTTTTGAAAAAATCCAATTTTTTTTTCACTTAAAATTATTCCAAACGTTTTAATCCAATAAAAAAACCCCAAAACCCCCAAAAAACCCCATTCCCAAAACGAAAAAACCGGAAAAAAAGTAACAAAAGGCCACCCCCCCCCTTCGAGAAACGTTTTTTAAAGGCCTTCCGAATGTAAAAAAACCAAAAACCAATTATCATCTCCCCCCTTTTAATTTTTAAAAAGTTAACCCTTTTCCCCAACAAATAATTGGGAAAAATTTTTGGAAAAAATTTTTAAAATCATATTAAAAAATAACCACAAAACCCCGGAAAAAAAGAATCGATTTGAATTGATTTAAGCTTTATCAAACCCGGGGGAATTTTTAAAAAGGATTCCAAAGGAATCGGGGTTTTAAAACGGGGTCATTGGGTTTTCCCTTTTATTTATCCCTTTAAAAGATGGTGTTAATGGGAAAAGAAAAAGAAAACTTTGAAAATTTGCCGGAAATTTTACTTTAATTTTTTAACCCCAAATTATTCCAAAACCTAGGTTTTGATTTATTGAATTTGCCGATTTTTCCTTTTAAAAAAGAAAGTGCAAAATTTCCGGGGAAGGGTTTAAAATGGTTGGGTTTTTTTTAAAAAAAAAAATTTTTAAATTAAAATTTTCGATTGATTAAAAAGAACCCCGAAAAATACACCCCCTGTTTAAACCTTGGGGAAGAATGAAAAAAGGTTACCAATTAAAAATTTGGGTTTTTTAAAAAAAGGTAAAAACCAAAATGAAAAAAATACGGAAAAAAATTTTGGCGAAACCCCCAAAAGTTAAAAAGGGAATGGGAACCTTTGCATTAAAGGGTTTCCAAAGGCGACCCTGGTTTGGGGTTTTGGAAAATTCCCCGTTAAGGGAAAAAGGTCGGAATTTTGGGGAAAAGAGTTTTTGGGAAACCCGAAAATAAAATAAAGAGGGGGTTAAGGGGGGAATTCAGGGAAAATTTTTTGCGAATTTAAAAAAAAGGGTTTCTTTGGGAAAAAAAATACTTCCAGGGGGATGGCATTAAAAATTTCCCAAGGGGCCCCCTGATTGATTTTATTGTTCTCCCCAAAATCCAATTTTGGAAGGTTTTAAAATTTGAGAGGAAAAAATTAAAGAAGTCGGGTTTTTAAATGGGGCATTTGAAAGATGGATTTTAAAAAACGTTTCCCCGTAAAAGGAAAATTGGGGCCCCGGCCCAAAAGGGAAGGAAGTTTCAAACCGTTTAACGAAAACCGAAACCTTTTAAAATTCCAGATATAAAAATTTGAAAATGTACCAAAGCCGGAAAAAGGGGGAAATCGACTCAAAAATAAACATTAAATTCGTTTTGTTTTGAGGCCGAAAAAAAGGGGAAAAAATAAACAGAAAGGTCGGTTGTTTCCTTCGGGAAGTTAAAAATTTTTTTTTGGAGACGTTTTTAACAAAAAGATATGGGAAAAAAAAATTTTCGCAGTGGCAGATTGTCATCTTCCCGAAGGGGGGAAAGGGTTTTTAACATTTAAACCGGGTTTTAAAATTGGGAAGGAAAGTTAAAAAAAAGGAAAAAAACAAAATTTAATTTTTTAGGGAAAAAACGAGTTTTTAAAAATCAAAATTTAAACAAAAAAAACCGAAACAAGTTTTTGGGAAAAAATGAATTTCAAGAAATTTGGAAAAAAAAGATTTGAATAATTCCTTCATTTGAAAAAGTGGAAAACAAAAAGGGGTTTATTAAAATTTTTTAAAGAAACGGGTTTTAAATTTGGGGAAAAAAACCAAATTTGGGGGAAATTTGGGGCCCGGGGGGAAAAAGAAAACCCAAAGGTCAAATTTATCCCAGGTTAAGAGGGGAAAAAGGAAATTTTTAAAAAATTTTGAAAATGGGGTTTTTTAAAAAAAATTTTCAAAATTATTTCGCCCCTCACAATGAAAATTCCTAAAAAAAAAAGACCTTAAAGGGAAATTAGAAAAATTTAATTTGGGACGAAATTTTGGGGGGCCAAAAACCTGGGAAAAATTATGGGAAAAAACGGGGAAAAAAAAAGGGGGAAAAAGGACCAAAGGCCCTCTTTTTTTTAAAAAAAAAAAAAGGGTTATTTTAAAACCATTTCCCCTTTTTAAAAAAAGGAACCAAAAATAAATTTTCTGCGGGTTTTGGGTTAAAACCAAGGAGAAAAAAAATTTTGAAAAAAACTCGGTAAGCGGACTTAAAAGGGGTGCCTTTTTTAAGGGGAACCAGGTTTTTCGGGCCCTGGAAAAAATTTTAAAAGGGCCCCCAAGGGAAAAAAAAATACAGAAAGAAAAATTAGCGGTTTTAAAAAAACGAAAAAAGGGGGCCCGAAAATGGGGTTGGGGGGAACCCCCACAAATTTAAAAGGAAAACAATTTTTCCGTTGGACGGAAAAAAATGGAATTTTAAACCGGAAAAAATTAAATTTAAGCAAAAAAGATTGGAAAAATTTTTGGGAAATGAAAAACGATTTATTTTATAGAATAAAATTCCAAACAAATTTTTAACGGGGAAGGAAAAAGGGCTTTTTTAAAAACCCCCAAATTTTAAGAAAAAAGAATCAATTTGGACTGTAAAAAAGTGTATTTTATCTAAATTTAGTAATAATAATTACCATGTGTTCACAAAACGCGCTGCGTGAGCAAAGGATCGCGCTGCACGAAAGGATGAGCCCACCTTTTTTGTAAAACAAAGATTTTAAATAATCACACACGTATTGACAAAATACTATAACAACTTTTAAAAACCTTAATTTTTTAAAAGTGAAATCGGAATCAAAAATCAAAGTGCGGGAAAAAGCGGCGGTCGTCAACGAATTTTGCGGTTTTTTCAGATAAGCGGTTTGCGATATGTTTTCACGCGGAAAAGCATAAAGCTGGCAAGCGGGGTGAGAGCTCCTCATTTATAATTTCCGGAGCGGAGCCCACCTTCGTGTGAGCGCCAATAAATTTGCGTCTTTTTAAAGTTGCGCGGGGTGACCTGACGTATTACGCGTAATTGGCCGCTGTCAAATTTGACAGAACAACGGCTGTTAGAAAGCATGCGCGAGCTGGCAATCACGATGATTATTGGCGAAACGAGGCGCCGTGAGAAGGCCGCGCATGCTCAAGAAAATATAATTATTCGGCGGAACGGTTGCGACACCGTTAATTGTTTATTTTCGAGCGTGTTTTTATACGACAGGATAATTTTTGTCGCGATATGTTTTTCCCGAAAAAAACATATAAAAAAAACGATATGCCTGTTTTAAAAAAAGCGATCGGAAGCGAAAATTTTTAGAAATTCCCTATAAAAACATATTTTTATTACACAAGTAGTTTTTTATTATGCGTTTCAAAATTTCCCCCCCGCCTTTCCGCAGTGACAACATTTTTTGGTATTTCGGTCGCGGAAAACGAAATCGATAGTGATCGAGGGGGGCAGGGGCCCGCGGGGCGAGATTCAGTGATGTTTGGGGTAATTCGAAAACGATCACTGAGCCGCGGAAAACGTGGTGATCGCGTGGAATGTGATGATCCTGAGACAGTAACGAGTGCGTGTTTGAACGTCCTCCAACGGCAGTACACCCCTTTGGGCGTCGATAACATTTAGCTTTATCAGGAAATGCGTGGGGGGCCAGCGTCCTTCGGTGGCAGCATTCTCGTCCGGGAAGTGGACCCGTACTACTCGAAGCCCTGGGGTAGGGGGGCGTCCAGCCTCGGGGTTAGTGGACAACTAGGTGGACCCCCCGCTCGCCCCTTTTAGCCTCGAACACCAACCGTGACGCGTAGCAGCCCTGAAGCGCAGAGAACCGAAAAGGTTCCGGTTCGACGACGACGGAAAACCCTTGGTCATAGGGTGGTGGTGCGCTGCCCGGAAGGTCATCCTCCGCGATTTGGACCTCTGAGCTGGGGCCCGCTGTCTCGTTCAGTGCCAACCGGGAGGGGCCCGCCCCCATAGCGTGTGATTGCTAACTCTTTCCGGGTTAATTTCCCCGTGATGCGCAATCTGCAGGTGTCCTTCCCGGAGTGTCCCACTGAGCGTCCGGGAGCTGATCTGGTTGAGCCACCCGGTTTGGGGACGAACGTTTTACGAGTGGCGTGTCCCTGGACCAATAAGGGGACCTGGGGTGGACCAAGATATACTGGAGAGTTGCCAACCGAGAATTCGCGGACATGCAGCGGAGCGTGGGAGTAGGCTAGAGCGCACAACTCAATCGCGGCAAAGAAACCTGCTTGACGGGTGGACCCGGGGTTTGCATGAGTGATTAATTGACGGTTTTCCCCTTTAGTGGGGGGAGGTAGACTACTGGGGGTTCCTTCGGAAGATCAG